>NW_017566855.1:0-202530 GCF_001661335.1 Babjeviella inositovora NRRL Y-12698 | reverse complement strand
AGATTACGGCATATTATCTCTGTTATACACGATTGGATCTAAAGCGAGGGATACCTACGGGGCTTACTGCGCTTAGACAATAACGCAAAACCCCATGGTTCGTTCTTAATTTTCCATGTGACAATGCGGTTTTTTTCTTTATGCGCTAGAGGACTCCGAAAGGTCATATGCGCTTGACTTCGTACGGTATCTACGAATCCACGAGCATTAAAGCTTCCATTCAGTCGTTAAGCGACCGCTGCTATTGGTGTCTTCCTAAAGTCCTACCTAGAAATTTTCACGACCTTCCATAAGCAATTAATTATATGTACGCCAGTCTATAATACGACGGTAACTAGGAATTAAGTGGGGCAAGCCAAAGTCTCTATGGTGTTGATCCCGATTCTCCTTTTATTATACCCCTGGCACATCGATGCTCAACTACACCAAACCTTCAACCCACCAACTTGTCACTACGTTTACAGTAACACGTGATCGAGTGTGGAAAAAAAAAGAAACGTGGTGTGCACTCAGCCACCATTGGGCGGTGCTTTAGGAGGGGAATACGCCCAAAATAAGTACGAAATCCAGGAAATAGCCAAAATAAATGACAATTTCTTTTTAAGAATAGTACAAAATAATAATGAGTAACAACTCCGAAATAATTGTTTATAGACAGTCTGGCCGGTCCTAGTTTGCCTCGTATATCGCGCGCTAGTTCACACGGATGTTTGTCCCTGAAAATTCATTTTTTATCCGCGTCGGCAAAACAGAACCGATCTGATTAGCACTTAACACTTTTTTGCTCCACCTATTGTACCACCTTTCGCCATGTCTGCCTTACCCGCTGATATCAATGCGATGCTCATGACACTCATGGCCGGACTCTCTTCTGTGGACAACACCACGAGAGCCGCCGCCGAGAAGTCGCTCACTTCCGAGTGGACCAAGAAGGCCCGCGTGGAGATGCTCTTGATATTCCTCGCGGAGCAGGCCGCACAGGGCGAAACTGAGGCCGCGCGCGCGTTTGCTGCGGTGCTTTTCCGCCGTATCGCCATCAAAAGCCCAGAGGAGACTACCTCGGTCACCGATCGCAACCTTGGCTATACCTCCGACGCCGTCAAGGCGCAGCTCCGCGCGACGTTACTCGCGGGCTTCTCCGCGCCGCAGACCAACGGCATTCGCCACAAGCTCGCGGACGCGATCTCTGAGCTTGCGAAGGAAGACCTCCCGGCGTCCGAGTCGTGGCCGGAGCTCCTCCCAGCGCTCTTTGCGGCGACGCAAGGCGCGGATGCGAGTTTCCGTGAGTCTGCGTTTCGTATTCTCGCGGCCGCGCCCGAGCTCATCGATTCGAGCTTCGTCGAGCTGGTACTTCCGGTGTTCACCGCGGGTTTTGACGATGCGAACGACGACGTGCGCATTGCCGCGTGCACTGCGTTCGTCGCGTTCTTTCAGAACCTCCCAAAGAAAGCGTGGCCAGCCCTTTCCCCGCTCTTGCCTAACTTGTTGAATTCTCTTCCAAAGTTCCTCCAGAGTGGCGAGGAGAATGCGCTTGCATCCGTACTTGAGTCCCTCATCGAGCTTGTCGAGCTCGCGCCAAAGATGTTCCAACCTCTCTTCTCGTCCATCATCGAGTTCTGTGGCATGGTGTCCAAGAACAAGGAGCTCGACGCGGCTGCACGTATGGCAGCCTTGGAGCTCCTCACCACGTTTTCCGAAACTTCCCCGAAAATGTGTCAAAAGGAGCCGTCTTACACCGCTTCGATGGTGGTCCAGTGTCTCAGCTTGATGACTGAGGTGTGCATTGATGACGACGAAGCTGCGGACTGGGCCGCGGCAGATGACGCAGACGATGATGACGAGCCAGAATACGATGCTGCACGCCAGGCATTGGACCGTGTCGCACTCCGTCTTGGTGGTGCGTGTCTTGCGGGACCGTTGTTCCAGTATCTCCCGCAGATGCTTCAGTCTGCTGAATGGCGCGAACGCCAGGCCGCACTCATGGCTCTCTCCGCGGCTGCGGAGGGCTGCTGCGATGTGCTCATCACCGAGATCCCAAAGATCCTCGACATGATCCTTCCATCCTTGAACGACGCCCATCCGCGCGTCCAGTACGCATGCTGCAACGCGCTTGGGCAGATCTCCACCGACTTCTCCGACGTGATCCAGAAGACCGCGGGCGACCGCATCATTCCGGCACTCGTCTCCAAGCTCACGGGCGCGTCTATTCCGCGTGTCCAGGCGCACGCAGCGGCCGCGCTTGTTAACTTCTCTGAAAACGCGTCTAAGGACGTGCTCGAGCCATACCTAGACGACTTGTTGACCAACCTCCTCCAGTTGTTGCTGTCGCCGCACAAATACGTCCAAGAGCAGGTTCTCACCACCATCGCCATCATTGCCGATGCCGCTGAGAAGAAGTTTGTCAAGTACTACGACACATTGATGCCGTTGTTGTTCAACGTCTTGAAGACCGACACCGACAAAGAGCACTCTCTCTTGAAGGCCAAATGCATTGAGTGCTCGACCTTGATCGCCACCGCCGTTGGGAAAGAGAAGTTTGCGCCCCACTGCGCGGAACTCATCCAGATCTTTGCCCACATCCAGGAACAGACTGTGGACGAGGACGATGCGGTCAAGCCATACCTTGAGCAGGGTTGGGGAAGAGTCTGCCGCATCATTGGCGCCGACTTCCTTCCGTATCTTCCAGGTGTCTTGCCGCCATTGTTTATCGCCGCAAAAGCAACTCAGGATATTTCCCTCTTGGAGGAGGATGAGGCCGAGGAATTGGGCCAGAACGAGGCCTGGGACGTGATCCAGCTCTCTGGTAAGCACATTGCGGTTCATACAGCAGTGCTTGATGACAAGGCGTCCGCGATGGACCTTCTCAGAACCTATGCGGAAGTGCTCAAGGGCGACTTCTACCCGTACGTCCAGGAGATTGCGACTGAGATCGTGATGCCGGCGTTCGACTTCTATCTTCACGACGGTGTGCGCCACTCCGCGGCGATGTGCATTCCGGCGTTGCTCCGCTGCGCTATCGCAGCCACGGGCGCAAAGACGTCTCCAGAGGTTCTCGCTTTGTGGGCGCTTGCGGTCGACAAGTTGTTTGACGCGTTGGCCAATGAGCCGGTGACTGAGTTGATCATCTCGTATTATACCGCGATCGTTGTCTCTGTCGATACCCTTGGGCCAAACTGCCTCTCATCCACTCAGCTCGACGCGTTTGTCAAGGCGGTTGAGGTCAACATGACCGACATCCACCAGCGCATTTCCGCGCGCGATGCTGGTGATGATGAGTATACCGAAAACGTTGACGATGAGGAGGAGGAGTACACAGATGAGGAAATCTTAGACGAGTTGAACCGTGCCATCGGGTCGGTCTTCAAGGCGTGTAAGGGTGCATTTGTACCGGGCTTCCAGAAGTTGGTTCCAATTGTCGCGGCCTACATTAACGATTCGAATGCCGCAATCAAACTCGCAGGTATTTGTATTATTTCTGACCTCTTAGAGAATACCGGGACGGATTCTTACCACTTCAAGGACCTCTTCTTGAACGCAGTGGGCGAGGGCCTCGCGTCGAGTGATGCTGCGATCCGCCAATCGTGTGCGTTCTCTGTGGGGGCCGCGGCGCAGCACGGTGGCGAGCAGTACGCGCAGTTTGTGTTGGCGGCTTTGGAGCCGTTGTTTGCGATCATCACGGGGCAAGGTGCGCGTTCTGATGAGAACGTGAATGCCACCGACAATGCGGTCTCCGCCGTCGCCAAGATCGCACGCACCTACGGCGCGAGTATTCCTAACTTGGATGCGGTCTTGGCCCAGTGGGTCAAAGCTTTGCCAGTCTTGCACGATACCGAGGCGGCCCAGTTTGCTTATGTCTTCTTGAGTGAGTTGATCACCAGTGGTCACGCGTGTGTCGCGGATGTTGCGCAGACAGTTGATGTGGTGATCCAAGCGCTAGTCCATGCGGCTATTGCCGGGAAGACCGCGGAGGCAGTTGTAGGTGCAACCAAGCAGTTGTTGGGGACTGTTCCACAGGCCGAGGCGATGGCGATGTTAGGGAGATATCCAGTGGAGGCACAGACGGTGATTCAGAAATGGTTTGCGTAGTGAGCTATATGAAGCTAAGCTTGCTGATTGAAGCTAAGTAATGCATCGCTAGTTCGTTTAAAGCGACAATGAGCCCTTTGTATATTTGAGAAAGACTATCTCTTTCCTTGCATTTTGTTTTCCGTTCTATTTCCGGTTTTTATATTTATCTATGTCTAATTTGTCAGGGAATGTAGAGATGGAAGTCAATTTTTCCTGCCTGCTCATTTAGTCGCGACCAAGAGGGATGCGAGCAGCGCCGGGTCTTTTTCTCCTGGCCACTTAACCAAAATTTTCCCGTTAGCCGATTGGGGGAAGGGAGGCCAATTACCATGATTAGCAAATTGATTTGTTCAGCGAAGTAAATATTCCTCGACACGACCTTTGGGCTATTGTCAATCTACCCTTGTGAGCTTCTTACTCTTGTGGCTAGAAAACAAGGCTTAGATAGAGGACGGCATATCGGACCTGAATTTTCCATAGATGTTTACTAACCCTGGCCCTGCTTTAATTCAAGCAGCAGGTTCTTCTGTTTCATTTCCTCTCTTTGTAAGCTCGACAGTATAATATTCCTGGTAATCCTCCTTTTATCATTTGAAGGTTTTCTCCTTTTTGGTCTTTTTTTCCCGCTGGATTTTGTCTATCTTCTCGGTCTTCCTATTTTGATACTCGTACCAAGTTTTGGAGTGTTTGTGACGGTATGCCGCAAAACAGTTCTTGGAAGGATCTGTATATTTGTCCGTTACGCTGGAAACCAGACTTGTCCAGGGGTTGGTTTTAGGTCGAAAGTTTTACACTATATGGCCGAATGGAAGGGACTCGCGAGAATCGGCTTTGCTTACGCGTGCGTCGGTCGAACTATTGCGCCCAACAAGACGCCTTGCCAGCTAAATTGGATTATTCCACACCAATATATTCAGCTTACACACAACCATTGACATACTTAAATCTACTTTTTGTCTTCATCTAGCCCCTTATGTTGTAGAAAGCGAAGATCTTCGTCCCCACAAAATTAAAGTGACGAGGATATGTGTTCCTAAAGCATCTGAAGTACGATATAACTTGAGCTACCTCACCATAATCATAGCAATAGAGATAGTTCTAACCCCCATTTTTTACGACATTCACTGGATGGCGTAGAATGCGGCATAATGAAGGCCTTCTCCCTATCTAGATATATTCGAGCAACCGCAGCATCATGCCTGATTTCTGCACTGCATCTAAGAGCTGCGCCTTGAGGCTATATAACTACACGATTTTCAACCTGATTCCATAATTTAGCATCTCAGTAATGATCCAGCCAAGCCATGTCATCTACTTTCATGAGTGAAGTGACGAAATTAAAGACCTCCAACACCTTAATTGTCTCGCTTCCCACCTCGCCAGACTCCGACGCCCAGTTAGACGAGCTTCTCCAGCTGCTCCAAGATGTGTTGGTTTCGGACTCAGACCCCGAGGAGTACAATCTTGTACCACTTCCTTCATTTCATCGTCTTCTCGTAGTCTGCTCGTCCCAGGAAACTGCCAGGAACGTATATAACTCCATTATGGCTACCGGAGTCTCTACAATACGCAGCCATGTGTCGTTCTCGGCGAAAGACAACCATTTCACCAGTGTAAGCGCTGAAGAGATCTTACCGCCCACATTTGCTGCTCTGGAGTACTTACAACTTCCACCCGAGGATGCGCACACCAGGTTCTTGATCTCACCGCCACCGTCACCGCCCGTAGGATGGAACTTTAGTGTGAAAGAAGATGGTCCCAATGCGAATACATACCACGATATCAACGAGTTGCGGGACTTGTTGTTCCAGCGTTTGCTGGTGGGAGACGAGAAACTTGTCAAAGTGGTGAAACATGAAAGCGGAACCGAGGAGGTTTCACGTAGAAACGGATCTCCCATCATTATCCTTGACCCCCCTGCCTCGCCTGGAGAACTGACAGGAACCACTTCGAAATCGCTCGAACATGTTAAAACACCGATGCCTCCACTTGACTACGCTTTATATGAGAAATAACACGAATAGGTTTATCCATGGGAATCCCTATCGCATGGTAGAGCTGAGAGATATCAACCCGTGATTTCTGTTGTGGCCACGCTTGTCTCAATACCATCTAAGCGTATCCTTTGATCAATATAACGAATTGGTATTGGGTGACTGCTCGATTTGTTGGTTAGGACTGTATTCAGCATCTAGTTCTCTGTGTAACTTCCAATTATCGAACATTAATGGTATTAATAGCAGTAGCTTTCCTAGCCAACGAAGATTGAACTTTGAGAAGTAATTATCGTGGTTCTGGTCTTTTGTATTAACTTCGGCTTTCGCTAGTCTAAAACTGTAACCTCTCCGGCAAACATACACTCTTGAAGCGAAAAAACAATCGCTCTCAATACTTGTGTTATAGCAGAGAATAGCTCAAGTTTGTTGCTGAAACCAATCTCATTTGCTGCCTGTTACCCTCAGTGAGATTAGTTTAATTCCAGTCTAAATATACGCTCCACTCTATGCGTAATATATCGACCTTTGACCTGGATGCCTGGCTATAATTCATATGGTCCCATATTTTCATTCATCCGGCCCTACTGCATATTTATGTAATAAAAATACAAATCAGTTTATTTTCAGCACTTCAAACAAAGTACCCTACGAATCGATCTCTACGTACTCGGGGTTCTTTCTCAAAATCACGACTCCCTCCATGGAGCTGGCCAAGGAAATATACTCGTCGTTCTCCAATTCGGCTCTCTCACCGTGGCCCAATAACACTGGGGTGGAGTGGGTCACCCAACCGGTGATGGTTTTTGGCTTACCGGCTTGTCCGACAACGTCAACGGCTTGCCCGACTCTGACGTTGACTTTAATCGGTTGTAACTCCTCATCCAATGTAACCAACATGCGCGGCTTGATCGCCGGAGTCAAGTAATACAATAAGGAGTGGTGTTCGTCCAAGATGAACGACTTAGGATCCAACAAGGTTACCGCGACGGTCAACAAACCGGCAAGCGATACCTTAGACAAAATTTGGCGGTCAGTATTGAACGGATTCAACGATAAGGTGCCCTTTCCTAAGTGTACCAACCCCTGGGCCACTCTCACGGTGAATAAGCTGTCTGGCTCGCGCGAGTAGTAGCTCGCCAACTGTCTCAACAACTGCGCCAATCTGGCATTGTTGGTTCCGGCACCCACGATCCCCATAGAGTAGATTGCGTTGATGGCAACCTCTAAATCGGAGTCGTGAGAGTATCTCGATAACGTGTCAAAGACTTTCATCTGCGGATTGGAGGCCGACACGATTCCCATTGCCAAGGGCACGGCACGCTTGATGAGCGGGTTTCCGTAGTGCATTAAGTGGGCAAAGTGTCTGAGGGACATGTCCTGACCTACCTGTTCGCCCATGGCGATACAGGCCAAGCCAAGCACGGCATAGCCCTGAGCAGACTCGCCTTCTGGGGTTTCCGACTTGTCCTCTGCGTCTTCCTTAACCTCGGCCTCGTCACTCTCCTTTTCCTCGCTATCTTCCTCTGTCTCCTCCTCCGATTTTGGCTTCGCAGTACACATCTGCAACAACTCTTGGATCTGTAACACGTTACCCGTTCCGGCATACGAAGCAATGGTGACCAACACCTTCAAGGTCTTGGCAATCGGGTGCTCGATTGCGGAAATGGTCTCTAAGACGTCATCAACCTGCTCGTACTTGCCCATGTACAATAACCCAAGCCCCAAGGACATGAAACGAATCCATTTGTTTTCCAACTGGGCAAAGTCACGTTCGAGCAAGGTCTGCAAGATGGCGGAGGTGATCTCGCCGTGACAGGTGCCCACAAACACGTGCCCCAACGCCAAGGCCGCCATGGCGGAAACCTCGATTGGCTGGTCGGTGTCGGTGACGAGCGGAAGCAACAAGTCTAACACTTCCGGATTCTTCGATCCAGCAAAGGAAATCCCCAACCCGGTGATAGCGCTGGTCTGGATCTTCTTGCTGGGATTGGTGACATAGTCCTGCAACAATAATAAAGACAGATCAACCTCGTCATGGACAGTGGCACTGGCGATCCCCATCCCCAACAAGGCGCCCGCCTTGATGTCGTCTTCGGCAGAGTACAAATAGGCGTCCAACACCTGTAAACCCTCGTTTACGTCCCACTGATGGATGGCGCCGAGCGACGCAGTGGTGGACAACATACCCGCGCCCTTGGTCTTGTAGATCCAGGACTTGGAGTCCTTTTCGGCCAACAACTTGTCGCTGCCAAAGCCCATGTTGATGAAGGCGTTGACAAAGGAGGCGGCGAGGTTCTGCTTAGCAGAGTCGACAGAGCCGGAGCCAATGCCAAACTTGGTGCTTTCGAGATGCGACTTGTACACATCCTCTGGGACCTTGGGATCGAGAAGGTTTAACTCTGTGATCAAGTGGCGGAAGTGCTCGGCCAACTTGACGTTGGCGATGCAGTCCTGGACGTCCTGGTTGTCGGTCTTGAAACTAGAATTCTGTCTGGAGAGGATTAGGCCGAGCTGCTTGTGGACCAACTCATCAGTGGTAGCATCGAATACCGCTTGGATAAGACTCTCGTCGTCAATTCTGATCGCTACAGCGAGCGCCTGGGTCAACAGGCCCTGTGAAAGGTAAATCTGGAAGGCCGTGTTCAAGAACGCCAAGTCATCTGGCGGCGCCAACAACGGCACACAGCTCACCATGTAGAGGCACACACGTGCATAGGTCAGGGAGTCTACGAACTGCGGCAAGTGGTCGATGGCCTCGATCTCGAGCAAGAGGTCAACCGCATCGGCCTCCGCATTGTGCTTGAGGAAGAATGGCACAATGTCGAGAGCTAAGCGCAAGAGGTCATCGGCCGGTTCGGCCGCCTCCAACTTTTCCGTGTACACGTCGCCAATTTCCAACGCAAGGTGGCGCACGTACTCGTGGCCCCACGTGCCGATCTCACTGTTGCGCGACAACAAGCGGTACTTCAAGGATTCATGGTTGCCGGTGTCGGAGTACGTCATCCCGAGCACAGATAAGACGTCTGCAAGATTCGACTGCAACGTGGAGTCCGTCCAGCGCGAGTGCAACTCACACAACAGGGGGTAGAGAGGTCTGAGGAATTTCAACGGCTTGGGAACGGCGGTCATAGATGAGGTTGAATCTTGAATAAATTCCTTCAACTTGTCCAATGCCGGCTGGTAGAGCTCAGCATTGGCTTCGTGCAACCGTTCAACCAACATTTCCAACTCGGACTTCAACTGCGCGTCTTCCTCCGAGAGCTCTTCCGCGTCGTTCTTTGGCTCCTTCTTTGGCTCCTTGGCCGATACGGCATCGATCTTTGGTTCGTCCTCTTTGGTGGGGGACATTGTGATGGGTAGTAATATATTTGTGTTGGGATTAGGGGTGAGGAGTGCTGGGTGGCAATTGATATAACAGAATGGACAACGGCAAGGACGATGTTTTGCAGGAGTGGGTGGGGGCACTACCCACGCGAGGGCAAATGCGAAGGTGGGAGTAGGGTACGAGTTTGAGCTAAGGCAAGCAGCGGAGGCACCGTATTTTTTGTTAGTTTATTCGGAGAAGAGCAGTATCTCACTACTTAAACTAAGAAATTTTATTAATAAAAAAAGTTAGGTGTTGTAGTTGATGCTAATGAGGTAAGATTTGTGTGGCGTATTACGGGCCACTATGGGCACGTGATTCCAAGGGGATATGTGATAACCAGCTGTTGTAACGGCGGTGGTGGGAGTTGTCAATTTCAATAGGATGAAAACAGTCACAATTAACAAATAAAACGGCTTTACTATAGTAAATTATGTTACCTTCATTGATGATACTGGTAAAAACTGCAATAATTCAATCGTCTTTAACTTTAGCAGACCACCTGCTTATAGGGGAGCGTGCGGCCTAGTCGTAAAGCTTGGAGAGATCCGAGATATAAAGCCTGGAAGAGAAGTGAGATCATATATTGCCTTACATTACGGATCCCTGAATACACTGTTTTGGCTGCGATGAACCGATCTATAGCCGATTAAATTGAAGCTAAACCGAGCGAACCCAAGGTTTAAAAATTATGGTTCTCGAAGACAACTCGAGTCTTTGTAATCCTTTCTGGTGGCCGTATCAGGTTGCATTTCTACATGTCCTAATGATGACTTATCTATAGAAATAAAGTATATGACAAACTGAAGCCACTCGATGGCTAAAGCATAATGGGTCAGTGGTTATTCGATGAATATACGTGGCAGTCATTCAATAACTAAGGATATGGCAAAGAGTCAATCGACCAAGGACTCTTGGATATTGGCATGCCGATACAATTGAGGCTTAGGAAAATTCTTGGGCCTTACCGGTCATCAACAACCCAATAATCAAACCGAATAGCCCCAAAACGGAGCCGAAAATCTCAACCACCAAGATCTTGACGAACAAAGAGGAGTCAGCCGCATCGGAAATGGCAGCAGTGGCACCGGTGATACCCACAGCGACACCACAGATAAGGTTGGACATCCCGACGGTCAATCCAGCCCAGAACAACGAATAACCAGTGTATAAATTCTCTTTGCTGTACAAGGTAGCGGATGGAACTGACACGAGCTTAGAGGAGAAGACAATGGCCATGATCAACCCGTAAATGGCCACGACTTCACAGAAAATAATGGAGATCAAGTTCTTAGTGGTGATTCTCGGGGTCTTGACACCGGCACCGAGGATCGAGGAGCCGGTAATGAAGATACCCCAGGCAGCACCTACCACAGAGAACCCGATACATGCGGCTATGCCCAAGTTGGCCCACATATACGGGGATGTGGTCTCCAAGAAGTCACCCACATTGAAGGATTCACCACTGCCGTTGAAGAGCATATACCCTCCAACCACTAATAAAGACGCCAAGGTTAAGTATGCAAGAGCCATGATGTGTGATTGTGTGTTACAAGAGTGAGAGGTATCAGGTGCCCTGATATTTGGTGTTAGTTATAATAGCAAAGGGCTCCGCTCCCTGTGCGCGATAGTGTAATTAGCCTTCCACAAACGAGGAGATAGCTTGACTGCCAAATGCGGCAGTAACCTATGCGCAGGACAATCTGACACGAAAGAATGCAGCGCATACTCCATTCTCAAACAAAAGAGCTTAATTCACAGATTCGAATCATTAAAACGAAAAAAAAAGGTAAGATTACCAAATAAGGATGAATCAGAAATATAGCCTGAAACCTTTTACATACTGGACGAATATGCAACCAATTAAGCGACATACCCGTAGGATTAGGTCTGGGCGCAGTTTTACCAGAGAACGGAACATGGGTTGGCAATTAGTTTAGGGCATGTGAACCGGTCAGTCCAAGATATGGATGTTGCATTAGAAATATTACTATAGTTATGGTAAAAACATCCTTTGTTAGGCTTTGGTTGTGTTCTGTACCTGATCTGAGACAAGAAATAATTATGGCAGAGACATGCATGTAAGCTAATCAAAAGCAGAAAAAAGCTACACATCTATAGTTCTGGAGTGATTTTGTATAAAAGGTATAAAAATCCTAGTTCTTGGGCGATGATGGTCCAATGATTCTTTGGTAGCTGCGCTCTATGTGGTTACTACAGCGTTTTCAATCTCAACGGATGACAGAAATTTTGTTAAATCTCCCCTCGACCGAGCAGATATTACCCATTTACTTCCGCACCCACATTCTAATATTGACTCTACTACGTTCCATCACATGTCTCGCACCCTTTATTGAATTAATATTTATTAAACTATGGTTTGAGCCCGTACCGCGCACTCGTTACTCCTCCAACTCGTCGAACCGGTCCTTCCATTCCAAAAGCTCTTTCTCAACCTTTAGCGAATGCTCTTTCCAGTCCTGAGCATCCCTCTCGGCCTTCTTTGCCACGAGCCTAGCCTCCGCCTCGTCATTCCTCAGAACCTGCAACTCATTGGACATCGCGTTCAACTTTTGCGAGATGGAAAAGTTGTCCTCGTGGTACTTCTTGGTCATTTGTTCCTGGTTGGCTAACTGGATGGCCAAGTTTTTCGCCTGGCGCTCGAGCTCATGGTTCTTCTTGGTCTCGTCGTGTTTGTCACCCGATACCTCCCGCAAACGCTTCTCCAACTCTGCCACCTGGCTCTCCCAGAACTCGTTCTGGTTGCTATCATACAACGCAGACTCCAACTCTTTTATCTTGGATTGCAATGTGGTCTGGAGTTTGTTCAACGCGGAGTTCTCCTCCAGCGTGAGCTGCGCTTCGTGCTTGATCTGGCTCAACTCCTCCGCGTAGGACGCGGAAGATTGCCCCAACTTCCGAAGCTCAGTCTTTGCTTGGTGCAACTCGTCCTGACTACGCTTCAACGTATCCTGGAGTACCGAAACGGTAGCATGCTTTTCGGATGCCTGAGTGACGTACTGTTGGTAGTCCTGGCTGATCTCGCGGACACGGGCCTCCAAAGTTCGCTTAGCTTCCAACAATGCGTCGCGCTCGCGGGCCGTGTCTTCTAAAGACTCGCTTGCGACTTGCGCTTGGCGCTGAGTAGCGATCACACGTGACTCGCACTCAGATAACTTTGTCTGGAGTAACACGTTCTTATTCAGCAACTCGTTGGCAAACTTCTCCATCGTGCTCTTATCCTTCTTGCGTAAGAGCAACTCCGCATACATTTCCTTCTTCTCGTCTAACGCAGCCTCAAGTGCAAGTGACAATCGCTTGGTTTCGCGCGCGGCTACGGCCTCCTGTTGGAGCTTCTCGCTGATTTCACGGCGCAACGCCTTAATCTCCTGATTGAACTCTGATGTTGACGTGACATTATGCGTGCGATAGTACTCGAGCTCCTTCTGCGCCGACACTATCTCTTGCTGCACACTTAGCGTACTGGTGGTCTTGTCCTGTATGGCATCCTCCAAGACGGTGACTTCGCGCTGGAGTCGCACGTTTGCGTCGTCCTTCTGCTGGAGAAGTGACTGTGCTAACGCCAACGACGTATTAACGTCACGCAACTCGCGCGTTGCAAAGTCCTCCAGCTTCTGCACCGTGCGCACTGCCATCTCCGCGGCCTCTAATCTACTGTAGTACTCCTCAGCACGATTCTTGTAGAGCTTCACCTGGTTCGCCAAATCCGCATTCTTCGCCTCCAATCCCTGGAGTTTCAACTTCAGTTGGTCACGGGAAAGACTCGTCGACCGGCTCAACCCGCTTTCTTTGGTGCTGCTTACGTACATGCTGCTGCGGCGGTTCACTAGAGGCAGCGGCGGAATGTTTTCCTTAGACGAGGCTTGTAAGAGGCCCCCCAAGTCCCGGGTGGAAAGGTCCTGGGACACCCGCGACGCGCGGAGCTTTGCCTTAAGCTCCTTGAGCTCACTGTTCAACTCCATGTTCTTGAGCTCGAACTTCATGTTGGCATTCTTCTGTTCACGCAACTGACCTGCCAAGCCGGTATCACCAGTGGGTTCGCGGAACGTATTGGCCAGCGCAAATGCGATCTGCTCGAAGTCATAACTCATTCCACTCGTACTGGAACGGCCAAACTGCTGCTTCGATTTCCGGTTTTCGTATGCCTCCGCTGCAAGTTTGGTCTTCAACATGTACATCTCCTCGTTCAACTTTCGGTTTTCGATCTTCTCGTTCTTGAGGATCGCTGCCTGCTCATTCAACCGGAGCTTGATCTCGGCGTAGTCCACCATGAGTTGCTGGTCTGCACCACGGTACGACACGCGGGATTCACCGTCGCGCGGCGGTCCCATGGTCTGCATCGAGTGTGTCTTCAATTCCCCGATCTGGAGTGCGAGGTCTGCGAGCTTCGCGTCGCTGTTCTTCTTAATCGTCGCGAGTTGCTCATACTGGGCCTTGAGCGTCCGTAACTCCTCATGCAAGTCGGCCTTCTCGCCCGACTCCTTTGCAAGCTGCGTGTCTAGCTGTGCAAACTGCTCCTTTAAGTCGCGCAACTCCTGCTCGTACTGCTGTCTAGTCATCTCTGACGCTGCCTCTTCCGCAACCTTCGCTGCTAGAGCCCGGTTGGCGTCCGCAGCACTGCGCTCGAGCTGCCGAGAGCGCTCCTGGAGACCAGTCAACACCCCTTTTGTCACTTTCAAATCTTTGGTGAGGCTCAGAAGGTTCAACTGAAGCCCACGCTTCTCCTTCTCGATCGACAACAATGCGTGCTTCTGCTGGACGATACTGTCGTTGAGGGCCGTAATCAGAGCCTCTTTCGCGGTGAGTAAGCCATCATGCGCACGCGCCGAGTGCTTCAACTCCGCGAGCTGCCGCGCCAAGTCCTCCTTTTGACGAGACACCATGTCGGCGTTCTTGGTGGCGTCGTCATGGCGTGACGTGGCACTTTGGAGTTCTGTTTGGAGCTCCAAGTTCGCGCTCTCGATCTTCTTTGATAACCGCCTGATCTGAATCTCCTTTTCGGCGACTGTTGCCTTGAGTTGGCCGAATTCGGCTTCCAACTTCAACATGCTGCTCTCCGCTACTTCCTTGGAAGAGTGCAACTCCGTGGTGCGCTTCGCGGCGTCCTCAAACTGCGCAAAGATCGTGGCCTTTTCGTGTTCCAACGCAGCGACAGCCATGGCTTGGGTAGTGGTCTTCGCTTCCCACTCCCTGGCCTCCGCGAGTCGCTCCTTCGCGACGGTCTTTAACTCGCCGTTGCTCTTCTGCAACGCCTCCAAGTCACAGGCCTGGTCCGCCAACTTACGCTCAATTTCAATCTCCCGCGTTTGCAACTGTACCACCGTCGAGTCCTTGGTCGACAAGAGCGCGCGCTCGTTTGTCAACACCTCGTTGAGCGTGGCGATCTCCGCGGCTAAGGCTTCCTTCTCTAGCTCAACCTCGCCCTTGGCGCTCTGGATCTCTGTTACAAGGCCTTCAAGCTGCTTGATCTTTTCGGTGAACTTCTTGGTCTCACCAACGTGCGTACTAGATGCAATGGTGGGTCTGATGGTCTGAAACAACGAGAACCAAGGGTCGCGGGACAACGCCGCATACGCCTTGAAATTCTTCAATACCACTTGCGCCGCCTGCATCTTGCGGATCTCCTTCTGCAACAGGCAGCGCTTGGCTTTCCCACGGATCACCGCCTGGAGCGTCACAAAAATGGTCTTGATGGTATCTTCGCGACGGATCTCCAAGTCAGCAAGGACCCCGTTCTTGAAGAAGATTTTAGTCAATCCCACCTTGTAGAGAGCCTCGTCCAAGCCAAGGTTATTCAATACGAGCTCGCAGCCGGCTTTGGGGCTGCTGAAGGAGCTGCTAGCTGTGTACAAGATGCTGTAGCGCGGAAGAAAGTCCTTGAAAAAGATACGATTGGGGTATCCAGAGCGAGCAATACGAATTCCCTCCAACACACCATTGCAGCGGAGCTGGTCGAGTACAAGCTGCTTGTCAAACTTCTTCGGCAGTTTCATGTTGTTAGGCAAGATGCAGCGCACAAAGTGCGGCGTGGTGCTGGACAACTGATCCATCAAATCCGCGAGCTGCTCCTTGTGCTTGGTCCCAACGGTGCGCAACATGTTGTTGCGCTTGCCGGAGAGTGATGGGGTGGCGGGAAAGAGCGCTGCAAGGAACGGGTCAGTGGAGTTGCCCAAAAGCGACATGATGGCTTCGCTCACTGGGTCTTTGTTCTTCTCTAACCACTGGTCCACGTCATAGTCGACTTTTCCGGCGTAGTGGTGGATAATGAACCCAGTTTTGAACTTGTTTTGTGAGAATTTCCCGGTTAGGGTCTTTCCCGCGTTCTTTGGCTCCCCCCAGTTCTTCACGAGCTTTTCCAAAAATGAACGATCCGTGGCGCGCGGCACGATGCATTCCTCATCCAACAATGCCATCACGCCGTGCTGCTTACCGCGCGCGTCGATCAAGTCAATGGTGGGCTGGAGGTCATTGCCGAAGTCGATGAACTTCCAGTTGATGTTCTCCTTGAGATACTCGTTCTGCTCCAAAATAAACATATGATGGTTGAAAAATTGCTGGAGGCGCTCGTTGGTGTAGTTAATGCACAACTGCTCAAACGAGTTTTTAGTGAAGATTTCGAAGCCGGCAATGTCCAAGACACCGATAAAGTTGGACTCACCAGTGGCTCTGGTTTCGTCTAGTACAAGTTCCTCGTTTATCTTGTCCACAATGAAGCGAAAGATGCGCTCGTACAACATCTTGGCGACGGCATCGATGGTGGCACGGGCCTGGAACGGCGTACGCGACTGTGTAACAAATTCCTTGCCTGCCTTGACTTTGGGGCGCAAGACTGCCGTGGTGAACGCGTCTGCGGGGAAGCCGGCCATTTCAGCAACACGATCCACGGGCGCACCGCGCGCAAACTGTGCCTGATCTGCCTTCATGGACATGAAGTCGATGTTACCCAAGTGCAAGATGAGTGCCAAGGTGCGGAAAATGGCGTGAATCTCAGCGTCGTTGAAGCCCATAATGCGGAAAGATGTAAGCAACTGGCCGAACTCAGCCCTGTCGTCGATGTGGGGGATGGTGGGGTTAGAATCACGCAAGTACGCAAAGTCGCGCACGCCTTTACCGTCCAAACCGAGCTCGGCTCGTTTGTTCTTGGGCAACCCGCTGAGGAATTGGTAAAAGATGTGGAAGTTGCGCTCTTTGGCTGTCTGTTTGAGCACGCGTGACTTTTCCAACAAGTACCAGTCGATGTTGGCGCCGACAATCTGGCCACTTGCGAACTCGATACGTATAAACTTCCCGAACCGCGAGGAGTTGTGGTTGCGGATGGTCTGCGCGTTCCCGAAGCTTTCTAAAATGGGGTTCGCCTGGAGAATCTTCTCTTCAATGTTGCTACTTTTGGCTTGATGCGTGATAGACGAAAGGTACTGGATGATTTTCTTGGTGTTTTCCGTTTTCCCCGCACCCGACTCTCCCGTCACAAGGATACTCTGGTTCTTGCGCTTTGCGCGCACATTCTGGTACGTGCGTTCGGTGATGGCAAAGATGTGTGGCTTCAACGCCTTGAGGTCACCGTCATGGTACATGGACACATAGTTTTCGTCATAGATTGCGAGTGGTGCATATGGGTTGACGGCGACCAAAAACAACCCGGAGTAAGTGTAGATCAAGTCATCTGCGTAGCGCTGACGCAAGTTGTGCACGACCGATGGCTCATTGAGGTGGGTGAGCTCAGCCATATCATCGCATTTGTCAAAATTTGGAGGATTACACTTCTCCGTGGCATCGATAGCCACCGTCACCTCGTCTGTGGAGTCCATCTTGCGCACGCGGACCATGTCGCCATCCGTCAGCACAATACACGCGCGGGCAAACGTTTCCGCCTTGTCCGCGATCCACACGTAATCCTTGGAATTTAAGTCAGACATGTTGGAAATATAGTTTATAATATGTAGGGAGCGTGTGTGTGTGTGTGTGTGTGTGCTTGAGTTTTTGTTTTGTTTTTTTGATTAGCTGTCGATCTGATTTTGACCCACGCCCTGGGGCTGGTGTTGACGTTTCGCGCATTCATGGCTACTAGCGCGACACGAGGCAGGGCTTGTAACGGAAGGATTTCTTTAGGCCGAAGGCACAAAACAACAAAATATATCGTTAACGATAAAATTACCTTACTCGAAAAATTAGGGGGGATTGGCTGATTCTGCTCAAATACACATATTAAAGTATTATAAAGTCGGATGGACGTGTAGGCTCAAGGGTATCCTTTCCGTGATGGACTACAACATGAGGCGTGGCCGTTCATAAATACCCGAGCATGAAATGAGCGTTGGTAGTGAGCTATGACTTGTAATAAAAATTCTGATTTTTAGCTTTGGAGTTTTGGTAATAGAAGAGCTCACGGGTTACTCTATTTAGGATTACATAGTCTGTTAAGCTTAGAAAACACGGAAGTTGTATCTTGACGTTGGGCCAAATTGTTAAGATATGTAAGAGCTTGTAATTGGATCCACTCCGATATCAATCATATGTAAACGGGTCGGGCACTAATTTTTATACTCTGTAGAAAATTCCGTAATTTTTATTTCGGTGGGTAATCGTATGCCATACTATGTATACTCTGAGAGGACTATACATTCATACAGGATATTTACATATCCAGAGACATTAGTTAGCATTGTCAATATTAATCGGTATCCACAAAGCTGATACCTAAGCGGTTACACGTAAATACCATGATTTATTGCGATTTAATGTCAATATCGACATCATCTGTATAGCAGGCACGTTCCCGTCTCTATTAACGATCCAGCTGAGATACTCGTTATATGCAGTACGCTGCTCTGGAACACAACCTATTTCCGCAAATGCAGGAGAAGCTCATCGCAGCCGCAGGAAAGATTTTTTTAATATTGAAAAATTCGGCCGTAAAATATGGAAACATTAGCGAAACTATACACACATACACAATGGCAACGAGATCCAAGATTCCAAACACATTATTGGGTAAACGTATCAACTCGAAGAACCGGGCTGTGAAGGCCAAGAGGGCCTCGAAGCCTAAGGCGCCCAAGATGCCGAGGGAAAGAAAGGAGGCGCAAATTGTCGGCGCGCAGGAGTTGAACTGGAAGGAGGTTGAGATCCCTGACAACTTGGAGGATTTTGGTGGATTTTATGGGTTGGAAGAAATCGATGGTGTGGGTGTGAAGATCGTCAACGGTAACATTCAGTTCTCCACTTCTGACGAGAAGAACATCATCACTGAAGAGACTGAGGAAGCTGAGATGGAAGCCGAAGGCACCGACCGAGAGCAAAACGCAGAAGATGCAGAAGATCAAGATGTCGAGACTGCGGATATCAATGAGGAGAACGAACTGACAGAGACTTTGGAGGTCGAGGAAACAGAATCCGCAGAACAGCCAAAAAAGGCCAAGGAGAAGAAGACGAAGAAGAAGCCAGAGACCAAGTTGTTGACCAACGCATTCAATAGCTTAACTGAAATAGAGTTGCCCAACGACGAAGATATCAACTTACCGGACTGGGAGAACGCGGAGAAGGGTCTTTCCTTGTCTCCATACACTCTTCACGGGTTGTCGCAGCTCGGATTCAAGAAGCCAACACCGATCCAGAAGAGCTCCCTTCCATTAGCCATGCAAGGAAGGGATGTTATCGGTAAAGCGAGTACCGGTTCCGGTAAGACGTTGGCCTACGGGATCCCAATCTTGGAGCGCTACTTGACCAACACTAAGCTCTACAAGAAGGGTGAGGTCAGACCACCTACCGGGATCATCTTTGCGCCAACCAGAGAGTTGGCGCACCAAGTGGTGGAGCACTTAAATGAAATTGCAAAGTACTCCCCATTGGGTCAGCACGGGATCGTGGGGGTCACTGGTGGGTTATCGATCCAAAAACAGGAAAGATTGTTATCTCACGGCCCAGGAATCATTGTGGCCACTCCCGGTCGTCTTTTGGAGTTGTTACAGAAGAATGCGACTCTCCTTTCGAGGTTATCCAGTACGGATGTGGTGGTGTTGGATGAAGCCGATAGATTGTTGCAGGACGGCCACTTCGACGAGTTTGAAAAAATTTTGGATCTTTTCGGAAAGAGCAGACTGAAGGACCAGAACCTCTCGTACAGATGGCAGACATTGGTTTTCTCTGCCACCTTCTCTTCTGACTTGTTTGGAAAGTTGGACAAGCACAGAAAGGCGAAGAACAATCACGCGGGGTCTCTTGTCAACAACGATGAAATCCTCAAGATGTTGACGGAAAAGTTGAAGTTTAAGGATCCGAAGCCAGCCTTGATCGATGCTAACCCGACCGAGTTTGTTAGTGACCTCGTCACCGAGGCATTGATCGAATGCGGTGCTACCGAGAGAGATTTGTACTTGTACTACTTCTTGTTGATGTACCCGGGGACTACCTTAGTGTTTGCCAACAGTATCGACTCTGTGAAAAGAATTGTGCCATTTTTGAACAACTTGGACATCCCAGCCTTTGCGATTCATTCCTCTATGATCCAGAAAGCGAGAATGAGATCTATTGAGCGCTTTAAAGAGGCTTCTAGTCAGGGAAAGAGCGCGATTTTAGTTGCCTCTGACGTTGCGGCAAGAGGTTTGGATATCCCAAATATCACCCACGTTGTGCAGTACCATTTACCGCGTTCCGCCGACACCTACGTCCACAGATCCGGTAGAACGGCCAGAGCCGGAAAGGAGGGTGTTTCCGTAATGATCTGTTCGCCAGCTGAAGCCTCGGGGCCGTTAAAAAGGTTACGTAACATTGTTGCCAACAAGAAGAAGGGGGTGGTCAGAATCAACGCCAAGGACGACATCAAGTTGTTGCCGATTGAGACCGATATTCTTGCACAGTGTCTCCCAAGATCGCAACTTGCAGCTGAGTTGGCTGACTCAGAGGTGTGCGGTAACTCCACGAGAAAAGATGACAACTGGATGAAGCAAGCTGCTGAAGACTTGGGGATTGATGACATTTCCGACTTGGACGAGGACGAGATCATCAGAAAGCAGCGCAAGAGAAAAGAGTTCAAGACTTTAGACAAGGCCGACACCAAGTCTACCAGAGCCAAGTTGAGACACTTGATGAAGGCGCTGATCAGAAAGGACGGCAGACGAAACTACCTTACCGGGGGCCTTACTAATTTGGCCCACCACATCGTCAACGGCAACGGACACAGTACCATCATCGGCCACGCCAAGACCAACGCTCTTGTGGACTTGCGCAGCGGGAAATCCAAGAACGCCAAGGACGAAAAGGCCCGCAGGGCAGCCGAGAAGCAGACCGAGAGAAAGACCGAGAGAATTGCCGATAAGAAGGCGAAGAAGAACGCCAAGAGAAAGAAGGTGTAGATGTGTTCAGCTAGTGTATTATATGTTGTTAGAAAGCAGGTTGTAGAAGCGAATGGGGATTGGACCTGGGTGTGATAATACATTGGATTTTGGATCGCAGTATTATAAGCGTACTATAGAGTAACTGATTAATTATTGAAGGGAAACCAGGTCCTTAGCGTATGAGTATGATTTAAAATATAAATAAGGGGGGGCTGAAGGTAGGAATTCCAACAATAATCGAAGTTAAAGGACCCGATACTGACTCTGATAGCAGACAGACAGCCCCTTCAGGTATCTGAAAATAGGAACTAGAAATCGTTTATGTCTTTTTATAGTACCTTAACGAACCACGCTCTCTTTTATGAGCATTAAGATTCCAAAAGATGTACACTAAAAAGAGGGTTTGATAGGACTACCGGTCTTGTGTAGACAAAGTTTTTAATCTAATGAGCTATCTGGAGAAGAAAGATACCATCAATAAAACAGCGAGTGTAGACGGAATGGGTAATGAGTAAAATACACATACTATCAGTTCTATACCAATGTGTTTGAAACATATCAAGTAAATATAAATTACATGTAATTAAATATTCAATATATCAAACTTCTACCTAGAAATTATTTAATCGGAAGGGAAAACCGGGATTTCATTTTTTCATGACTAGCGCGGTTTTCTCTACTCCGATCCCAATCTATCTAACCTTTATTGCTTTCGTACCTATAACTACGAATTCCCTTCCATATGGGATATTGCTTATTAGCACCTTCCATTCTGTAGATGAATCCAAAATTTAGACCTTCTATCTTATCCTCATCTATTGATCGCATTCTTCTTGATTGATTACTCTTTTGTTTTTTTCTCTTCACAAATTTCCTATAGATATGCGTATACCTGTTTCCATTATATCCAGATCCGCTGCTCACATTCATACTCTCTTAGGGCTAGCACTCTATCCTGCATTCTCAACCCCAATGACATTCAATCCGTCAGCTTCACTTAGTTTTTTGAATGCTATATAATCCATCACTTTCACATTTATATTAGAGTTCATTATGCATCAATGTCGATGACCTCTTGCAAATCGATGCTAAATACAAACATACTTTGTTTAGCACTACACAGGCGTATTCGCTCTATTCCCTGTCAAGCTCCACACGTTTAACCATCCTTGTATACTTTTCTATCGAGATATCCAGAAATATAGAATCTATATATATTTACGCATCGTATATATTATTTTCTTTGCCCAAGTTTTGCCCCAAGCTCACCTGGGGCCGACTTCGCATTAGCCATCGCTAGTTTTTACTCCACCTGATTATATCCCCACTCTTACAAACACCCCACAAAAGCTTTTGCCGCCCATCAAATATCACCCCACTCATCTTCCCGATATTCAAATCAACCTCAAGCACCGGTAATACATACCCCATGTCCTTGTTACTAATATTGCGATGTAACGTTGTCTCATAGTTCCGGGTGAAGTGCTCCACTAACTCAAGTGTCGACGCGCTCGCCTGGTTCAACCCTGTCAACAGGTTTGTACTGTTGGCCGACCGTAACAATTGGTGGATCTGCTGCATGTGAGATGAGGAGCTCACATGCGGTAACGTAATTTCACCCGAGCGTTGGCGCTGGTGGTGCAGCTTTTTCTTTTCTTTCTTGGGTTTCGTCGAGCTGGGCTGCTTCTTGACCTTTGGCACGGATTTCGGGTTAAAGTCCCAGAAGAAAAGGCGACTGTCGTCACCCACGCTGCCGATACGGTACGTCACAGGCGAAGACGTGTCTACCGGTGGACACTTCTCCAAGTCGAACTTGATGTCGCGCACCCATGACTTGTGGCCCTCTAGCCTCGCTACAAGCTTCACATTCAAGATGTTGTGCGTAGCCAATGTTGTTGAGCCGCCCATGAAGGACGCCTGGGAGCCACCTCCGGAAAGCGTCTTGTGAATCAACTGGCCCAAGTTTACGTAACTCAACTGGTAGATTGCAATCAAGTCGTCCTCGCCGCCGATCGCGAGAAACTTGCCATCGGGCGAGAATGCGCTGCAGAGCACCCCACCGAAGTAGCCCGGAAGCATGTCCGAAACTTTTTCTGACAGCACCGGCCGCTTCGTCAACGGAAGATCCATTAAGCGCGTATAACCATCATCCGAGGTGATCGAAAGCATATTTGCGTCCGCAGAATTGATAGTGATGCTTGTGATGGGTTTGTTGGAGAGTTTATAGTGGGCAACGGGGTTGGATACGCCTGGGCCCTTTTTCCCAACAGCCTCTGCGAAGTACCCGCTTTTCATCGATTTGTACACTGCAAGGTACTTCTCAGCGCTTTCTAGCTGCTTGGGATACATTTCAGCGTCGTCGCCGGCACGGTCAAAGATGGCAACCTCGCCATTAGCGAATCCCACTATGAGCCATTGCCCGCACTGACTCCAGGTGATCGAAACAATCCCGCTATTGATGATTTTACCGTTTTTGTTAAACCGCGAGTACTTGATCTTCTCTGAAAGGAGGTCTACCCAGAAAATGTCCCCATTGGTGAAGCCCACGGCGATATCTAAACGTTCCGAGGTCGTGTCAAATACTGCTAGCGCGCTGATGACGTACAGTGAGAAAACAATCCGTAACAACGGCGTATCAAGGTTCTGTCCCGTGGTGAATTCTTTGCGGAAGAGGCTCGATACCACGTCGGAGGCCAGGGCCATCTCACCCAGGGCGGGAGCTACGGGCTCTACGGTATTCTCCGGCGAGACGAGCAGCGGTGAAACAGCCATCACATTAAGCACACGGCCGTTGACGCTTGTCAAAATTGAATCGGTCGTTTGCAAGCGTTTGTTGAGATTGTCAGCGATGAGTGTGCGGGTTATGAGCTGCGACGCGTTGCGTACGAGCGACGTTTTAGGAGCGGCAAGCGCCGCGCGCTTCTGCCCCTTTTGCAAGTAGCTTACCACTGCCACACACCCCGGTGTGAGGTGTACATGTCCGATGGGGTCGGGCACCAAGGGGTTGACGTTGGAGCCGAACGGAATCGCTTCCGGGTCGGCGATCTTGTCTTTGTCGGTGGCAGGAAGCTGGTTGTAGGGGTTGGTGGGCATGAAGCTGGATGCGTTGATGATACCTGAGGTGTCCAAGGCGTGTTTGCGCTTATGCCAAATATGTACGGGGATGCTTTGGTACGTGTTGGGATCGCCGCGCGACCACATGGAGCGCCCGATGTTGAGCGCGAGGCGCGCCGCGTATGTCTCCTCGATGTCCGCGAACGATAGTTGTGCGGGCACTGTGCGCCAGAGCGAATTCAGCTCAAGCTGAGCAATCGGCGAGATTGTGTTTTGATAGAATTGCGGCGCCGACGACGTGGTCGAGAGGTTGACCGTGGTGGTCGGAAATGCCATTGCCATAGCCATCTTGAGGTAGTCTAAGCGAACGTGAGGTGGGACTTAGAATTAGGTCTGAGATAAATAGGAGTTACAAAGCAGGTTAGAGAGCGTGAATGTGTTGGGTATGTATCCACGCTAAAGACCAAAAAAACTGTAAGTATAAATACGTGGTGTGATGAACTGGATTTCCCCAGCTGAAATTTTCGAGGAGTACAGGCTGAGGGAGGCAATGGCGGGGAAGGGATTCCGGCGAATGGCCGTCCGGCATGCACGCGCTAATTGCTGTGTGAGGGGCCTCTTCGTCTAGCTCACTTTGGCCTGATTCGGGGATAAAAGTATGGTATATTTTCCACAAAAAAAACTAAAGTGCCCTTTTCTAACAATTTTTAATCATGGACGGCAAGAGAATCCGAGGGATTAATTTGTAATGAGAGAAGTTAAGCATCAGGAGTGCCCACCCGAGGCTACTGATCTATCGTTTAAGACTGCGTCGCGCACGACTAGGGGGATAAGCTTTCCATGCGGTGAATCAGGTGCACGTTAGAGGAGAAACATTGTGAGCTTACGGAAATCACCGTAGGATGTGTTGGCTTTATCAGCTATTATGGAATTATTTAGATTGTACCCTCTACACGTAGTAAATCGTTTTGAGGTAGAAACGATCCTACCTAATAATATTGATTTTGCGAATACTATTATAAGATCTTGAATAACATGATCTATTATTTTCTGTGTGACTTGAAAGATCATAAAATATACCGTGAATTACTCAATAGGGTGAAATATGTGGAAATTTGATTGCTTTAGACCCAGAGGGATATACAGTAAGATGTGTTGATTGAAGCTAAATGATACGACCTATAAGCTCAGCTTGGTATGTACCATTCGACAATTTGGCACCGAGACGCATTACCGAGAAGTTTATTTAAGCTCTTCCCAGCCTTTTAGGTACAAGATTAACCGTCTAATATTTCCTCACATAATCTAACAAACCACACATCATATATAATTCATCGTCGTTAGAGAGTGAGATATCTGGTTCTCCCAAAGGTAGATTACTCCGCATGCCGTACACAGGTTATGTGAAACAGCCTTTGAAATGGATGTTAATCTGAAGACTCCCTGAGGCTACCCGCTACAACAAAACCATAACCGAGGATGCTACAACAAATCCATAACCGAGGATGCTACATCGACGAAACTATGATTGTCGCGGAAATAATCTTTGAATTGTATGCATGGCTTTCTCAATTTACGAATTGTATTCAAGAAAATCAGACCCAGCTACATAATAGAAACAGGTATCCGCAGATACGTTTAAACCAACCTACAATTCCACCTCTTTGACCTGTGGTGTCCATATCATGGTGGAATCCTGAGTTGACTCGGGCGATACCAGCAATACGAGAATCGGGTCGGCTTCGTTGTTTGTAATAGGCAATGGCATCGATACTGCCACTGTTTCCAAACCTTCAACCTGTTTCTTCCCCGCTTCTGTAGTTTCAGTATTCCTTACCATCTCATTTTCCATCATCTCCATTCCCAGCTTCTCAGTGTCGGACGGCTCATATCCCTTCAACCTCTTCAACAACGCGTGGGCACGCGAGATTACCTCGTCGTTGTCATCGGCACTTCCGTTCTGACGATGGGCTCTGTCGGTGAGGTACTTTCCTCGCTCACGCTCACTTAACCTGGATTTTAATCGTTGGACACTCTCAAACGTTCGAGTAACTACGTCGGCCGGTGGTTCCTGGTTGATGTAGTTATCGTCAATGATTGACAACGCTCGGCGTCGTCTGACCCGCCTCTTCTGCGCTGTGGTGCCCTGAGACACAGGCCCAGCGGCCTTTAACTTCTCTAGCAAAGTATCGATGACAGATTCTTCCTTGGCCTCAGACTTGGCTTGCTCAAGAAGCTCACGGGTGGTTTCTTCCCGTTCGCGTTCTGTTGAAATTTGGTCCTTGACCACTTCCTTCCCTTGGAGCTTCTTTTTGCGGCTGAGATAGTTCTTCTCTTCCTCCTCTTTCTGGATGTTCTCCACATAAACCTTTTTGTATTCAGCCACAAAGTGCGAAATCTTTGAGAAAAAACTGTTACGGGCAGCTGAATCCTTGGTGCTCTCACCAAAGGTAACAAGGAGCTGGTTAAACTCACTAACCGCGGCTTTGGCACGGGATTGCAAGAGCACATTCTTCCGTCTCCCCTCCTTCAACGGACCGATGACAAACTTCATGAACTTGTCATCCGGATGGAACTTGGTCAGATCGCTGAGATTGCCGCGCTCAAGTGACGCTTCGAGGTTGCTAATCAGCTTTTCAAACTGATCGCATTCCAATTCAATTTGTTCAATGGAAAGGTTGGAAAGGTGGGTTAAGTCACGCAAGTCATCCGCAAACTCACCGAGCTCGGAGAACGAGTTCCGCACCACCTTTTCTACGTAGTGCAAAAACGTGACACTACTGTCGGAAGCCTTAACAAACTTCAACCGCTGCAATGTGTCTAACTTGAAACCAGGGGACTGCTTCGATGTGTCATTCATAAAGTTTCCTAACGACCGGATGATCGTCAATACCCCCTTAAATTTATCCGACGCCTGTACAATTCCGGTTCCCTCTTCCATGAAGCTGAGCTTCTTCATTAAATCGTGGTAGTCGCGCTCGTACGTCTTTACCACGAGCAACGCCCGCGAGCGGGCCTTCCAATAGCTCCGGAGGTTGAAGCAAGTGTCGAGGAATATGCGGTCAATGCGCTGCAACTCCTCTGGTGAGCGCTCGGCCTTGCGGCTCTTCGTAATATCTGTGGAAAACGGCATAAAGTTCCTGGTAAGAGTGTCCCCAATCTCCAGCAACTCCGGTTTGTTGAAGAACTCCAAAATGTTCATGTTATCAATGATATCAGAATCGCACTGGAGGATCTTGTGTACCAACTCCTGCTCGGTGAGCGAGGAAAAGCTGTAGAGGTTTATCCCGAACTGTTGGGCCAAGTCTCGCGGGAGAAAGGTGAACTTCTCATCTGTTACGTTGCGCTGTTTAAGCTTGAGTTTTTGCGAGAATGGGACTGCCGGGAACATCTTTTCAACATCATCAAAGACTCCCACTTTAAGGAGATTTTGTGTGACGTCCTCATCTTTGAACTCGCTCCAGAACGTGTTCTTCACGTTGTGCAATTTGTCCCAATGCATTTGCTTGAGCTTGGTCTTCGGCCTCACCAGGATCACGGGATCGGCTGCGGATGTTTTTCGTGACGTGAATGGGGTAACAGGAACAGAGCCCACTTCTTGAATGTTGTTGAATGAGGCGTCCTGTAAGTTCAGTGGCATCGGTGGTGGTGGGGGCCCTCCAAATGGGGGAGGTGTTCCGGGTGGTTTGACGTTGGCCAGAAGCGGCGGTGGCGGTGGAATTCCGGTTAAACCAGGGACTGCGATGGCACCAGTAAGAGTTAAAGGAAGAGGCGGTGGCGGCGGAATTCCGGAGTCTCCAGACTGGAAGTTGAAAGGAAGTGGTGGTGGTGGTGGATTGCCTGTTACAGGCAATGGAGGGATTCCGGTACTAACCAGAGGAAGTGGAGGTGCTGAATCAGTAGATCCATGTTTCGGCCCAACTGGAAGGGGTGGTGGTGCGCCTGGTTGGAAGACCAGAAGCGAATGGGTACCAGCAGACTGGAGGTTAGCAGGAAGCGGTGGAGGCGTAGGAATATCCAAAGTGTCTGCAAAGGGAGATTCAGGATCGAGTCGGGAGACCATCGAAAGTAGAGCTGGATTTGTGCCATACGTATTGGCCAGAAGAGTGGGAGTATCGGCGACGGTGGAAGACGGCAGAGAACCAGTGACAGCGCCTGGCTGGAAACCAGGGGGCAACGGCGGAACACCCAACACCGTTCTTACCTCGGGGTGCACTGGGGTGGAGCCATCCACCAGTGGGACAGATAGCAGATTCCTTTGACATGAAACCGGAACGTTATATACCGACGGAATTGTTTCGGAGAAAGCAGAGGTAGGGACAAAGCCCGAGACAGAAGCATCTGTATCGGATGTAACAAATTCAGTTCCTATACCAATAGTACTAGTAACAGAACCACCAATACCGGTAGAAACGCCACAAACAGTAGTGTCACCGATTGCAGCACCGGTTACAGGATTAGTCGATTCAGTCAATAAGCCACGAATATCACTTTCAGCGATGCCAGAGGTAGATCCACCATGGCCTCCAGAGAAAGCCAGCAATTGTTCACGGAGATTCACAATACACTGATCTCGCTCGTAGCACATACGCTGGAGCACTCGCAACTCGCTCTCATTACTCAGTTGTGCCTTTTCCAGAAGCTTCACGATCATGTTCGCGTTGTCCTGCTTCAATCTCGCGATATCAGCCGTCAAGTCGTGGGACTCTTTCAATGCGCGCTTGGCTGTTTTGTCCGTCTCCAAGCGGTCCATAAAGCGCTGGATCGAGGCTGCGATGACGCTTTCGGGATCCAATGTCGTGGAAGTGACACTGCCAATGTGCCTGACGATGTAGTCAACCAACACCAAGAGCTGGCTGGCAGAGGCGGGCTGCTGGTCCTTGATGTAAATGAGACTCCTGAGGATTGACGTTACCCGTGGCTCGTCTGCAGAGCCCTGGAAGTGCACTAACAAAGCGTCGTGAAGATAACCCCACGAAGGAGCCTCTTCGGTAGGTAAAAACTCACGTGAGACAGAAGAGATGGAGTATTGGCTTGGTGAGGGGACCATAGCCTTATCCTTCTCTTCTTGCGTCACCAGCATTAACTGGTCGTAGTCATCATCTGCATAGTCTTCGTAAATCTCGATCTGCTCCATGAGCTTGTCCTTTTGTAACACCTTGATCTTGGTAAACACCTTGCTCAAACCACTTGTACGGAGTTCGTTACGCAACTTCACACGCAGCTTGAGGCTGTGAGTATTTGCAAGCAACGAGTTGATGAGGAAGAGCGTGGTGAGGCAGTAGTCGAGGAGGATTTTGTCGGCGGAGCTCAGCGCTTTGTGCTCGCGCTTCACGGCCCACGACGCACCTACAAGTGAGCCCAAGATACCGCGCCCATCCAACGTCGTCTCCACGGCGCGGAGCCAGCTCTCGAATCGCGTGGGGTCACCAAGCGACGTCTTGACCTGTTTGAAGTCCGAGAGAAGCGCGGGTGAGGACTCGGGCGAGTTGTAGGTAAGAAATGTGAGTACTCCCGTCACTAAGCTGCGCGTGCCAATCCGCGGCGAGATGAGCGACATGATGAGCGAGCGGCCATGACTTGCAAGTTGCTCGGATACCGCTATGGCGTCGGCGCCATCGGTGCTCACCGCGAGAAACGACTCAGCATCAATGAGGTGCTTAAAACACTTGATGATGATAAACTCACTTTCTAGCTGATCGTTCGTCTTGATGCTGCGAATGTTGATGGTGGAGAGGTATACCAATAGCTGGTGGGCCCCCTTCTGGGCGAAAAAATTTTGGAGCCATGTCATCTGCTCGGGCTCCTTGAACTGCGAAAGCTTCGCCTCTAGTGCCTTAATCGACTTGAGCGAGATTCGGTTCGCTTCGAGCTGCGCGATATACGACAGTGCGCCAAAAGAATGTGTGTAGGATACAGATTTGGCTTCAGAAGTCCATTTGGTGGGCTTTGGATCCACTGGCCGCCTGACCTTCACCCCGCGCTGTTTCTCCACTACCAAAGGCTCTGGTGCAACATGGGAAGAAGTTTTTTGATGTGACTCTTCCCTGAAATCTATGGAGGTCTTATTAGCATCTTTGGAATATTTGCCTGAATCTTTGGTGGGGACACCGTCTTTGAGGTTTCTGGAGGAAAGCGACCGCTCTGAATCTGGGTTGGCCGACGAACTAGTGCCAGAAGATGGATGTGCATAGATTCCATCGCTCCAGTTTCCCTTAGAGAGGCGCATTTTTGGGACTGACATCGGTTCCAGTTCCCACGCCAGGGGACTCACCAGCCTGGGCTCCGTGCCGTTTGGCATGAACGATCTGCTGGTATCATCGGCGTCTTTGTTGAAGAGACCCCATTTTTTCATTGTAGAGTAGCTGCGGCCTCTAGTAGCAGGGGCCGCCAGTTTGGCAAACAATTCAGTGTCCATGGGGCCGGATCTTGAATCGTCCTTGCGTAGCAGTTCCCATTTCGTGTCCTCCTTGCGGAGTAAGTCCCACTTTCTGATGGCAGAGAGGCTTGCTAGACCTCGAGATTCGCGGATGCTCTTCTTGGCCAACATATCGGAGAAGAGTCTGCTCACAGTAGCGTCGTCGGGCATGGGTACGTGGAATTTGGTGTCCCTCTCTCGCCGCCGCACGGGTGACGTTCTGGATCGGGAGATACTAGGCGGCGGCTTAAGCGCATCCCTAGAAGGGCTGGTAGTAGCGGCAATGCTAGGAGTACTTACAGATGGATGACGGGTAGAGTACGATGTCTGCCTTCTGGGAGACTTGGGGGCCCCGGTGATCTCTGGGCCAGCCACGAGGGCACTGATGTTAGTGATGGCCGTGGGAGACCGGGAAATTCCCTTGGGTTTACCAGAGCTACTACTGGAGTGGATACTGGCGCTGGAAGTGGATGCCGACTGTGACTTTTGCGGTAGGGGTGGTCTAGCGTCCAACGTCTGGTAGAGTCCGGTTCTAGGATCGGTCATTTCATCCAGGTGTCGCATGCAATGTGTGGTTTAAATTGGTGGGATGGTAGGCAGGTATACACGGTAAAGGTAAAAGAAATGGGTATAAGAAAGGTAGGCTGTGGTTTGTGGAGGAATTACGTCTTGCTGGATCAAATCAATTGGGTGCCTTTTTGACATTGCATACAAACAGGATGTCTATACTAGCACGTGATGTGTTAGTAAGGGAGACGTGTAAAGCCGCCCCTGCCGTTTCATAGGTCTGTAGGTGGACCATACACGTGGAGCAGTATATATCAGGATTGGATCTACGAGATTGACAAAAGCCCGAAATCAACTTTTTGAACGAGCTCTTTTGCATCTTTTATGGTACATGGCACTGGAATTTATCGGAGCGCTATCTGCCTATATTGGCCTTGATGTAACCAGAACAGGTACGGAATTTGTAATGTTTATCTAAGTTGAATGACTGGGAAAACAGCGGAGAAGTTGCGGAATCCGGAGATGGATAGTCTTAAAGTGAACCAAGCACAAATGCGGAGCGATCGAAAAAACAGGGACGCGTAAGCCTGGATTCAAGCTCAAATTCTTATTGTTCGTGCATGCCGAACCACATGCATGTGATCGATGTACCCTTTAATATTGATGCCGAAATTTGACATTTCATGGTCTTAACCAAATCTATTTCAATATATTCTCATGTATAGTACTAAATACCTTCTACTGGTTATATATCTGGCTATTTCTGGGAGTACTCTGTTTCCTGGATCTATATTCCTCTATTGTGCTCTGTGTTACGGTCTCAGGCAACACACTTGGCTCTTGTTTGTTTAGCCGGGGCGACCCGCACTAGATGACGTTTTGAGCCAATCTGACATTTCCTATACCTTAACCTTGATTAATATAAGTTACTAGCTGGAGGTGCGTTTTATGCACATACTGCGTTATATTCTTGGGGCTGGAATCCAAAAAAATAAAAGTTTTTATATTGGAGACGAACAGATGCCCCAACACATTTAAAGCAATAAATTCTATCATTTAGTATCACACCCTCTCTATCGCCTGTGAACTATCTATAGCTCCTAAGTCTTGCAGTAAAAAAAATATAGCTTTGATAGACAATATTTTCTATTTCGCCATTTCCTGTCTAAGGGTAACCCACTCGTCATAGCGCACAGAATCGCTGCAGTACCACCCCAAGTTCAGTATCAAATTATTTACCTGCTCAGTGATGGAGCGGTGTTTGGCACTGGAAGCATACTTAGTGAAGTTTGTGTGGCAGTTCTTGGTTGCCTGTAGCAAGGCATCTTTCTCTTGGATGGACTTGGCGGTGGCTGAGTTGATCTCCTTTGCTGACATGCCCGCAGTGGACGTGGTGGACAGTCTAGAGAGCTTAGACGTAGCAGAGCGATCGAATTCAATACTCAAGCCTTCAATGCCGTAGTTATACGGAACTCGCAACCTCATTAACACACCATCTTTCCACGCATACGGCGGATACGGCTTGCTTGGAACATTACTATCCCGTGCAGCCAAGACATCCGGATGGGGGATGCTCACTTTGGGAATGCGAATAAGATACACAGACTCAAACTCTGTCTCCTTGAATAAACGGATTGACTTATCGCTGACCAACCGTGTGAGAAATTGGTCAATCAGGTGCTGTCTCAGCGATGCCACCTCCAGCGGAACGTCCATTTTCATGATCTTTGCAGTAACAGCCTTCTTGGTCTTTTTCTTCTCCTTTCCGAAAACAATCTCTGCAGGCGGACTTGTTTCCAGCCTCTTGAACTTGACGATCTTGATTGTTTCAGCTTTCTCCTCGCTCAAAAACGACTCCAAGTACTTATCCAAGGTTTTGACCATCGACACTAAGCCCTTCCCTGCCACAAGCTCCACCGGAGCGTCTTCTGTCTGGTTTTTGGATCTGAGGGCCAATTCGGCGATAGTTGAGAATCCTCTCTCCACGTTGATCGCGTACCCACGTGGCACGTCTTCGTTTAACACATTTATTCGCGGTTTCTTCAACTTAAGGTCCACGTTACGACGCCTGGCCTGGTAAAACTGGGGCACACTCAAGCGGAAATGCAATGCGTCCATGTCAAAGAGAAACTCCGGATCAGACGGCTTCATGAGAAACGTGAGTGTGATGGTTGTGAGCAGTGGATCTGCACGCAAACTCGTGACGTGTTGGACAAGCAGAGTCTTGATCGTATCCAATGGTACACCATCGATGGTCAAAGGTTTGAATATTTTTATCAATTTGAGGATTTCTAAAAGCCCAAAGTCTTTTGGCGTTGGCTTTGACGAGTCGTCCTCCGGGACAGGAGTAGTGCTTGGGGTACTGGTTCGATTCTTCTTGCGGCTCGACGTCTTCTTCGGCTTTTCACCCTGCGGAACTGGGCTGGATTGGGAATTCTGGATCGGAGTCTGCAATAAAGTAGAAGTTTCGCTCATAGTTATGTGTTTCTTTGATTGGGCGTAAAACTAGTCAGTCAAAGGATTCTCACTGACACTTATACCAGTCTGACCTCCGCCGAAAATATAAAAATTCCTGCATACAACCGAGCCTAATTTGACGCACGGCACGACATGCAGCTGATCACGGTGGCAAATTTTGGCTTCCGATGGCAAAGAAATAACAGCCCACATGGCCGAGAATGGGGGTTTCGAATCTATGGGATAATCTCCAGCCGGCGTTTGAGCCGCGAGTTCCCTTTTGCCACTTTGCCACACAGTTCTATCGGGCACAGCAGCGTCCAATCAGATTGGCCATCGATGCATACATCTGGCTTATTGAAGCCAGTAGCCTCACGGCTCGCAGTACCACCAACGGATACATCCAAACCCTCCATGCCAGAGTCCGGGAATTAGTGAAGCTACACGTTTCTTTTGTGTTTGTTTTTGACGGGAAGTTTAAGCCCAAGTCCAAGGGCCGCACAGGCCGCACCGCGCTGGAGGAGACCGAATCTTTGCATGAGTTTCAGCGAAACTACTATGAGGTGCGGGAAGCACTACAGGATCCCAGCATTGATCTCAGGGAGACCACTAGCTCGAAATTCATGATTCAGGTGACAGAGTTTCAAGAACACTTGGCCGCATGGAACATCCCCTTCCTAACGGCTGCGGGCGAAGCTGAAGCCGAATGTGCGAGGTTGCAAATGGCTGGAGTGGTTGATTATGTTGTAACAAACGATTCAGACGTGTTATTGTTCGGCTGTCGCAAAGTGCTTCGCAATTTTAGCAAGATTTATGCTGATAAGCCTCCCTCGTACCATTCTCCGAACAGAGCATCCCCAGAGCGGAAGGCCCACAAGGAATTGGAATTTTGGGTGACCCCTGTGGACATGGAGAAGGTAAGGGCTGTTGTGGGATTGGACAGGCAACGGTTATTGCTTTTGGTAGTGCTTAGAGGGGGCGATTATGACCTCGGTGTGGGGAAGCTCGGGATGACCAAGTCGCTCTCAATTTCCTTGAGTGGATCACCCAAAAGCCGCGTCCGAGAGGGGCTATACAAACTTACCGGCCTGGATGACACTGAGGTGGATTTTTCGCTGATGTTCTTTGATATTTTTGTTAGCAGTGACTACGAGTATCTTTCCGGAGTGCTCCCTGACCCCCAGGAAGTGGAATTAAAGTACGTGGAGTTTTTTGACAAATTACTGCTGGAAATCAATACGTACCCCCTCAAGTATTTCCCCAGACGGTACGCTATAACGTTGCTGGAGAATATCCCTCCGTTATCCATATCCCTCCTATATCTCTTCCCCGCCCTACGATCATCTGTATTCATGTTCAAGCCGGGAACCGTCAATTATGCCGAATTGAGCCTTGTGAGTCTAATGGACCAAGCTATGCTACCCCACTGTTTCATGGATAATTCCAAGGATACATTGTTGGTCTCCCGAACTTTCGGGGAGCCGTACTGTGGGACTAGCACTCTGGGAATATCAGAGCTCCGCTCCCGGCGGGATGGATACCGGCAAATCTCCTTTCAGCACGATGCCTCTACGTCAGTCTATCCATCCTCTCCCTCGGCCTGGTTTGAGAAATCGCACTACGGTCGATCAGTTGAGTTATTTACACTCAACCGGATACCCAAAATGGCACTACCGCAATCGTGGCTTGTCAGATGCTTAAGCGAGGCTTTGTTGATCAAAGCGATCATTAACGGGGAGTCCAGTATATTTATTGATAAGCACAAGCAGATTACGCTTCCACGTGGGGCGAGCGAAGAAAATACAACAGAGACGCTGGCTATGTTTGCCGAGGGTTATTACATGATACGCTATATTCCAATTGCGGTGATGGGTGCGTATATAAATCTACCCCCACTCAAAGAATATACTGGCACCGAGGAAGACGAAAAAATTCGGCAGGCGAAAATTCAAAGCGAATATGACTATTGCCACACACAGACGTATACCTGGCTCCCTGAAACTCTTGTTAAGCTAGTGCAACCCAAGCTTGTGGACGTTTTTGTACACCGCGAAGCTGAAAAAACGAAAACTAAACTGTCCTCAAGAAAGAGGAAGGCCTTGAAACCGACCCAGAAGACAACTTTGGACCTGTTTTGGATCACGATTCCTTTCCTTGGAAGACCAGCCCTTGATCAAGGGCCTTCCCCACCCCCAAGCCCAACTCGAAGGCAAACTCTACGTAATAGATTACCGTCTCTCAGGTCCAGGAAACAATCTATGCTCCATTCGGATCGAACTATTTTGAATGGATTCCACGCTGACAATAAACCTCCACCTACGGTTACAATAGATGATATGCCTATCCATGATGATGCAGCTGATAACGGATTCTGGGAATCGCCAGAGAGGCACTCCCCTGAACACCTGACACCTACGAAGAACCCCCCTCCAGATTCGAGCTACATTGAAATGACGCCCTCGAAGCCTAAAAATATTGATTTCTTCAATAGCTCAATCTTTGTGGTTAATTCTGACTCCGATTTAGATACAAGCCTCGACAAAAACTCGAAAAACAAAGCGGTGAGTGAGGGTATTCAGGGAGTAGGTGACGATTCCTTTGGAATAGATACCGATTTAAACCCTATGTCTTCTCCGTTTGTGTCCTCTACTCCGAATCGCTGTAATAGGCTTAAAACATCTACTCCCCCGACGCTACCGAGAAATACCCACTTTCAGAACACGGGTATGTTAGCGGATTTGGGTATCATTGGGAACGTTATGAACGGTCAGGCTGTTAGAGCAAAACTAAACCTGTCGATTATTTCCCTCGGAGATACCACGGTCACGAGCGTTCACGGTGATTTCTTCACCATTTCTACAGAAAATGTGCACCAGTCAGTAGTTGGCAGAACCAACACACCGGTAATTGAGTTCGAAGCGTTTAACGACAGCAGCATCGTAATATTGGAAGAATCCATAGTTATGGCTGTTCACGGCAAGGGCACCTCTGATGAACCAATTTTGCTCTCCGACGATGGGTAGACAGGACTGCTAAATAAAGTATTTAGTCATTATGGTAGCCCAACTGATGATCTATCGAACTGAGGCTTATACTATTATTCATACACTAAAATGGTGCTACTATTTTCTTCTGGCGGGGGTAGGGACTATAGCTAGACGTTCATTCATCAAAATCCCCGTTCTACTGGCTAATCCAACTGGCTCGATATAACACGTGATACGAACGATAACAGATAACAGTTTAGTATTAACTATACCGTCTGTCTTAATAGTGGATGATATAATATTGCCAGTTTCTAACCTTTAAACTTGAATATTGATTCCACGTAATATTCGGGCGGGTTGTTGACCAAAACGGGAATTGCCTAATAAAGCAACCTGCATATAGCCTCGAATTTTTCAACACTAGAGCAAATTACTGATGATGCAAGCGGTATTTCGGATTGCCATCGGCACTAACCATCTCCAACACACGCTTACGTTCTTAGAATCCAGTAATGAACGTTTTAAGAACCTCCTTCACCAGGGGATTAGTCCGCTCCGTGACTAGAGTGCCGCTCACCAAACCACAATCCGTTGCGTTCGCTGCCAACCAGTTCAGATTTGCCTCTACCCAGAAGGACGAACCAAAGTCCATCTTGACCGATGATTTGTTGGCCAAGGCGGGTGTTGAGACCGAAAACACCAAGTCGGCTGATGAAGCTAACTCCAACCGGAGGTACCGTAAGACCGCTTCAGACGAAAAGAGAGAAAAGAACTTCAACAGAGGCTGGATCGTGGCCCTTGCCGCCTCCTTGGCCGGTGCCGGGTACCTGACCCGTAACTGGGACAGTGACGAGGAGCAGGCTGCTGTTGACGGCAAGTCTGTTGACAACGGCTACACCCCACAGTTGATGTATGCGCGTTTGAATAAGCGTTTTAATTCGTTGTTCATCAGCACCTTCGAAGAGCCAGCGTACCCAGACTTGTTGCCACCACCGCCTCCTGAGCCATACAGAAGACCACTTACCTTGGTCTTGAACTTGGAAGACTTGCTTATCCACAGTGAATGGTCCACCAAGAGTGGCTGGAGAACCGCGAAGAGACCAGGCTTGGACTACTTCTTGGCCTACTTGTCCTCTTACTACGAGATTGTTGTGTTCTCTAACCACCCAATGGCTTTCTCCGAAAGGACCGTTGCCAAGTTGGATCCATACCATGCCTTCATCTCCTACCCGTTGTTCCGCGAACATGCCCGTTCCAAAGACGGCAAGATCGTCAAGGACTTGTCTTACATGAACAGACCATTAGAGAAATTGTTGTTGATCGATGTTAACGAGGATGCAACGTTGTTGCAGCCAGAAAACTCCATCGTTTTGGCGCCTTGGGACGGCCAGAAAGACGACGTCTTGATCAAGATGATTCCGTTCTTGGAATACTTGGCCACCCAGCCAGTCAAGGACATCCGGCCGATCCTTAACTCGTACCCAGACAAATCCCAGATTGCCACCGAGTTTGCCAGAAGAGAGTCCATCTTGAGAGCCAACTTCGAGAAAGAGAACAAGAACAAGGGCAACAGTGGGTTCAGTTTGTTGGGTGTCCAGTCCAGCAAGGGCTCTAAGTTCCCATTGGATGTCATCAGGGAACAAGGCCAGATGCAGTACGAAAGCTTCATGAAGTACTTGAGAGAAAACGGTGACAAGTTGTTGGAAGAAGAGAAGAAGATGATGGAGCAGCAGAAGATGTCTCTCGGTAGCATGTTATCCGGTGAACAGCCAACTGTCCCTGTTCAGGAGAAGTAGTCACAAAACTAAGGATTTTTGTTTGAGCCTAATTACTGTATATAAGATTACATGCAAACTAAACGATAAACAATATCTATGGGTATCACAACGTACGCCACTATATGAGGTATAAATTTATTTTCTACGATATCTGGTATATGGCCTAATTGGTTGGTGAGCCTCATAAGACGATGCCAGTCTGGACTGGTGGCATATTGGGAGGCTATCCCTAATATCATGGAGAACTAGCGATGCTATCCCCTCCAATAAACCTTTAGTTCCCTTATAACTCCAAATCTTCACAGCCATATCATATTCGTTTATTCTATAGTACATACACTCACTGGCTTAAGCGTAGTCATCTTCATCATCATCGTCGGCATAATTTTCACCCTTTTCATTTTCCTCCTCGTTATCGCTCTTGGAGGTCTTGTTCTTCTCGTACTCTTCGGCGACCGCTTCGCAGGCGTCTACCCAATCGCTGTAGACGTCGACGGGCTGTGACAAGGAGTTAAGTGGTGTCTGGAAGGTCTGGCCACAGATCTTGCAGTGCAACTGCCCGATGGAGTTTCTTTTGTCCAAGGTGCAGATGATGGACTTTTCGTGGTTGCAGAAGAGACACTGGAACGTGGTGTCTAGAACCTGCTTGACCTTGGCTTGCGGCTTGGCGGAGGACTTTCTCTTACCCTAAAAACATTGTTAGCATCCATCAATATCCCCGGGATCATTCATCCATTCGTGAAATAACATACCATTATATTTGTATCGTTTGTGTGCTGCAAGATCACCCATAAGACTTTTCAATTGAGGCTGGTATATTTTTGTATACGCACAGGGTGACGGGTTTCGGGACCATACACGACCTTTTTGTACTGAGACAGCGATCTCAGCAGGGATCAAAAAATGAGTTCAAATTTGATGTATATAATTCTACTTGATTTAGCCCTGGATAGTTGTTTAAGCACATGAATTGGAAGAAATTACACGATTTAAACTATTGTGAACTGATAAATCTAAGTACTCTTGATGTAAGGCATTGGTAGAGTATCCTTAAACAAACTCTCGAGTCGAGTGAATAATAAAACTCAATAGAGAAGCTTCTATAATGATCGGTTCTTTCTATCCAACTACGGATAAAAAAATTGTAAAAGTTAAATGAAGGTTGGCTGACTAGTTGTCGCCTAGTCAGCGGTGCAGAAACATTAATGCTCACTGCCTATTATTGTAGTATATCTAGTAGGTAATAGTGGATACTGTTAGCTAGCTAAAAGAGAATACTTATGTAAGATATCCACAAGAGAAGGGTAGTCGGTGGTCTTATATACTGAGGCGGATACGAGGCCAGGGTGTCTGCTTATCAGGAGTAGGGAGACAATAGACTCCGGCTTCCGTCTAGTTAAATGGCACCTTTACTACAATTATCACAATTCTCCCTACCGTAATCAGAAAATTTCTACGTTCTAGATCTGCTACCACATGTACCTGTAAGTCAGAAGGGTTAATATCCTATTGGGGTGAGTCCAGGAGATGGATACCGGTCCCTCCACGCTATTACTGTCTATGTTCTACCCTCTGGCTACCAACGCAACAAATACTATTGCAACGAGTATCGTTACACAGTAAGTGTTACAGTCACAACAATAATTCTATCGAAATGCAATTCATCTATATATAATACAGCCTGGACCTAGAATAACCCTTCAATCTCCCCATCGTCATTCACTTCAACATTCATGAACCCAGCATGAGTTGGTAAACCCGGGATGGTCATGATCTCCGCGGCCAACGCATACAAGTAGCCCGCCCCGACAGAACATCTGACCTCTCTGATTGGCACGGTGAAACCGGTAGGCACGTTCTTCAAGGCGGGGTCATGAGACAAGGAGTACTGGGTCTTGGCGATACAGATTGGCAAGTTACCAAAGCCTTGCTGCTCATACTGGGCAATCTGCTTGGCAGCCAATTCGGACAACTCAATGCCCTTGGCACCGTACATCTTCTGGACAATAGCGGACAACTTCTCCTCCACAGACTTGTTTGTGTCATATGAGAAGTTTGGAGGAGTGGTCTTGTCGGACTTTTCTACAGACTTGACCACAGAGTGAGCCAAATCAACGGCACCCTCACCACCCTTGGCCCAGTGGTTGGACGCCACGGCATCGACGGCCCCGGCCTTCAACGCCTCCTTTCTGATGGCTTCGATCTCGGCAGCAGTGTCGGTTTCAAACTGATTAATGGCGACAATTACTGGCACGCCAAAAGAATTGGCGTTAGCAATCTGCTTAGCCAAGTTGGCACAACCGTTGACCACCAAGTCCACGTTCTCAGTCACATACGCCTCTGGCAATGATTGGCCTGGCTTAACGTCTGGAGCACCACCATGCAACTTCAAAGCACGCGTGGTGGCCACAAGTACGACGGTGTCTGGCTTCAAGCCGGAGGATCTGCACTTGATGTTGAAGAAACGCTCCCCACCCATGGTAAAGTCGAAACCGGCTTCCGTGACGACGTAACCCTTTCTGGCCGAAGTGCCTGGTAAGGTACCGGCTAATTTGAGGGCCAATCTGTCGGCAATGACAGAGGAGGCACCGATAGAGATGTTAGCGAAAGGTCCCGCGTGGACAAACACCGGGGTCCCCTCCAAGGTCTGCATCAAGTTTGGCTTGATCGCATCCTTCAACAAGGCCGCAATGGCACCAGCGACACAGATATCCTCAGCAGTCACGACTGCACCGGTTCTGGAGGTTCCGACAATAATCTTTCCGACTCTTTGTCTCAAGTCCTTCAAGTCCTTGGAGAGGGCCAAGATAGCCATGATTTCGGACGCAACGGTGATATCAAACCCGGTTTCTCTGGTAAAGCCCTTTTCGGTCTTGTTCTGGCCGATAGTGATCTTTCTGACGAATCTGTCGTTACAGTCAACCACACGCTTGATCAACACGCTCTCTGGGTCAATGTTCAATCTAGCAAACCTGGCAGCCTCTTCTTCAGTCAACTCGTTAGGATCCGTTTTGGTGATCCCCAATTTCTGCAATCTGGTTAACATGGACTGGGTGAACTTACGGGTGCCCTTCTTAACAGGTACCAATCTCTTGTACAAGCCCTTGTCGCTCAGGGTGTCTTCGTGAAACATTCTGGTATCCACAGCAGCACACAACAAGTTCTGGGCCGCGGAAATCGCGTGGATGTCACCGGTCAAATGCATATTAAACTCATCCATCGGAATAACCTGGGCGTACCCACCGCCAGCAGCACCGCCCTTCACACCGAAGGTTGGACCCATAGATGGCTGTCTAACGTTGGCAATAGCTGGTAACCCCAAATGAGCACCCAACGCCTGCACAATCCCCATAGTGGTGGTGGATTTACCCTCACCGAGCGGGGTTGGTGTGATCCCCGCAACAAGCACGTAGTGCCCGTTTTCCCTCTCCTCCAAACGCTTGTACAAGTCCAACGAGACTTTAGCCTTGTAGTGGCCGTATGGCTCTAATTCAGAGTTCAAGACCCCCAACTCTTGGGCGATCTGTGTGATGTGGCGCGGCTGCTGGGCACGCGAGATGTCGATATCCGATGGGACCGGCACACGGCACGCCAAAGGAAGCGGTGTGATCTTGGAGGTGGCATTGGCTTTCTTGAACTGGCTTTCTGCGGCCTTGAGTACGTTGGAAACGAGCATGGCGACGGTCATAGGCCCCACACCGCCTGGAACAGGCGTGACCACCGACGCGATTTGTTTAGCGCCCTCGAAGTCAACATCACCGACAAGCTTCTGGCCAGACTTTTTGGTGGCATCTGGAATGTAGTTGATACCCACATCAACAATAACGGCGCCTGGCTTCAACCAGTCACCCTTGACGAACTCTGGAATCCCCACAGCTGCAACCACAATATCGGCGTTTCTAACCACCTCGGCCAAGTTCTTGGTGTGGCGGTGGCAGATAGTGACGGTGGCATCGGCATTTCTCAATAAAGCGGCAACTGGGGTCCCCACAATGTCGGAGCGGCCAATTACAACGGCGTTCTTCCCGCGGAGCACCACGCCCGCCTCCTCCAACAACTTCATGCACCCGTTAGGTGTACACGGCAAGAACGCTGGCAACCCGCCTCTTTTGGCAAGTTCACCTGCGTTGTATCGGTCAAACCCGTCGACATCCTTCTCGGTGATGACGGCATTTGTGACGGTGACTTCGTCAATGTGCTTTGGCAACGGCAACTGGACGAGGATCCCGTGCACGGAAGGAGTATCGTTGAGGTGCTCAATGTGGTTTAACAACTCCTGCTCAGAAACGTCTTCAGAGAAAGTGACCAAGTCGCAGTCCATGCTGGACTCCTTGGCTGCTTTTAATTTCATGCGCACATACGCACTGGAGTCTGGGCGGGTCCCGACCTGGATAATGGTTAACTTGGGCTGGAAATGCGGGAACTGGCGCTTGGTTTCAATAATCTTCGTGTAGGCATTTTCTCTGATTTTGTTAGCAATCGTGGTTCCGCTCAACACTTTGGCCCCAAGGTTTGAGGCGGAGACGGAAAGGGCTCTGACAGACGTGAAGGCTCTCACGGGCTGGGCAGCCGAGACAAACCGCTTGGAAAGGGTTCTAGTGGCTCTTAACATGATTTTGATGGGAGTGTGTGGTTGCCAACGTCAGAGAGAGACTGTGATAAGAATAAGAGTATTTATAAGCTACCAAGACAGACTCGGGCCTAGTGCCTAATTACAGGTGAAAAATTATGAATCATAGTCCTGCGTGTAAGATACTTTTTTCCGACCAAGGGCGAAGACCTGCATGCAATATCATGAGATGCGTGACACTGAAATTTACCGCACAGTGCTGACGTCTACGCGGGGAAAAATTTTCCGGCACTCCCCTGTGATTCGTAGCTTCGTTGTCCCGATTGCGAGGTAGGGTAGCCCCTGTGGGATTGCAGACGTCTTTATTGGACCATGGATCGCGAATGTAGATGGCGTGGTGTCTCTCGTGGGTAACGCATGATAGCCCGGAGGCTAATTAAGGTGTATAGAGATAAATAAGCGCATTATAGAAGCCGGACGCTTATCTCCTACGCGTGGTGGGAGCAACGAAAGTAGCCCCTTAGATCTTTACTGACTCGGAGCGCCGAGTCGATCTGACCGGGGATTCTCCTTAGTGTTTGGCTGACTCGGCCTGGTGTTTGACGTGGCACGTTCGCCCGGAGTCACGCAGTCGTCGTGATGTGCTCCGAGTCAATGCACAGAGCCTACAGGGTGGGTTAGCAGGGACGAGCGAATATTACATGAGATTTTGGTTGCAGTCTGTGATTGACATATAACCGGTGTAATATGAAGAATTGATTTAATCTGGGGTAAATGCAACGAGCATTGAGGTGCAGTATTATAGCGCCCTAGAGTCCTGAACTTTGCATGTGTCTCCCCAAACTTCTAACTATACGACAAACCAGAAGATTTGAGCTACTTGGCCTTCCCGTCAGTGCATCACAAATAGTAAACTTGAACGGAAAAAAAAAGGAAATCGAAATATAAACGAGAAAAAACTTTAAGCCTGCATTATTCATAATACGGAGGATTAGATAGGATCAGTTAGAGCTTCCGCGTATAGATCTATATTGGAGGTGTCTAGTCATTTATATTAATGATATTGTAAAGTCTCACCTGAATCAGTTGTGGTCTCCTCAAAAATTCCTGAAGTGATATGTTGTATTGAAAGATTCTATTTTGGGTGCTTGAGCTCGGTAAAGTAAAACATAGATGTAAGCTATAGCCTATATCTCTACCCTGGACGTCAAGCTTACATCTTAGACATACATTCTTATAGCTGTTGCACTTAGTTATCCGGAGGAATTAACGAGGCAATTAAGCAATAAGGTATATACAAACCAGGTCTGGACCTGTAATCAGTATCATCATCTAAAGGTTCTACTCTTTCCGCAATGTTTTTGTAAGCCTTTGAGCTCATAGCTGATTTACTGGTCTGGATTGCATAGCAGTTGCGTTTTTGTTTTTTTGGACAACGGATGTGATGAATAAGACAGCTGTAATTCTAACCCTAAGTCTCACTACCCCTACAGTTTGCTATCTGAAAGAATGTCAATTCAAAAAGGAATATTATACAAAATATATGCAAAACGCAATTTTTATGGTAAAATCACAACACGAGCAAGGCAGCACGATAAGGAATATCAGAGATGGCACAAGGTTGTCTCTAACAGGGAAATACAACGTGGAAGCAGAAAGTCGAAAAAGGGGTAGAGTGCAGAACATTACACTTATTTAGTGGACTTCTTAGCCTTCTTGGTAGGAGTCAGAGTTTCGGCCTTCTCCTCTTCGACTCTCTGTCTTTTGTTGTTCAACTTGGTACCCTTCTTGAACTTCTTTCCCAACTTGGAAATCTGGGCTTCGTCACCTAATTCCAACAACCCCTTTTCGAATTCGGTCAACTTGACACCCTGTGGAACGCCATCGATGGCGCTAAGCTCCTCGTCTTCGGACACGGTCTTCTCGGCCAAAACATCCTCTTCAGAGTACAAGGTCTTGGCGTAGTAGATAGGGATGGCTGGGGAGGATTCAGACTTGATCTCGATGGTTCTCAAATTGTCAGAGTGGTTTTGGAAGAAGTAGGCCAATACAGCGTACAAGTTTTCTTTCAAGGCAGCTTCATCCAACAAGGTTCTCTGGCCGATCTTGACGACAATGTTGACACCCATTGGTGGCAAGAAAGAGGTACTATTAATTTTGGCGGCGATCTGGTTGGCGAAGGTGACAAGAGAGAAAGACTTCTTGTCGTCACTCAATTTGTTCAGGGAAGAGACCTTGATTGGGAGAGGGGCCTTTTTATTAGAGGAGTAGAAGATGCTACCCAAGGTTTTTGGAACAGAGTTCATCAAGGCGTCATCGACAAGGAACAAGTCATACTCAGAGGCCAATTTTCTCTTGGCTTCGTATTGCTTGTATTCACCCTTCAACTGCTTACCGGTGATGATCTTGGACAAGTTCTTGATGTCGGAAGACTCAATCTTTTCCAAAAGGGAAGAGTCAATCAAGTCGTCCCTAACAAACAAACAGACAGATAAATTATCCAAGTCATGAACGGAGTGTGGCACCCTGATAGACTTTGGCTTGAAGTTTGGTTTGTCGCTGAAGAACTTCTTGGTGGTGATCTTGACAAAGATACCGGCATCCTCGTCTTCGGTGCTGAACAACTGGTTGGAGGAGTCTTTAGCGGTATTTTGGGTCTTGACAAACTTAATCAATTCAGAGATGGCGGTTTCCAAAACTTCAGACTTGATGTCAACTGGGGCAGCTGCGATAACTGGGGTAGCGACCTGCTTCTTCTTTTGAGCACCTGGAACTTCCTCAGAAGCCTCGATTTCACCCTTAACGACCTTACCCTTTGGCTTGGTAGAAGTCTTTCTAACTGGAGTAGACTTAGCAGAACCATTTTTCTTGGCTGGGGTGACCTTCTTGACCGGAGTGGAGTTGGCAGACTCAGTCTTAGATGGAGTGACTTCGGCGGACGGAGCAGCCTTCTTACCCTTGGGGGTGTTTGGCTTGGAGCCCTTGACGGGGGTACCTGGGATAGCGGAGCGAGTTCTAGCCATTATGTGATATATGTGGGTTAAGATCGGGGATGAAGAAATCAAAAGGGGTCTAAAAGCTCGTACGCGGTTTTGTTTTAACTGTCTGTTTTTTCTCAGTACTTGAAAATTATTTTCCTCGTGAAATTTTTTTTTCACTGTAGTGCGGCTCATAATCGCAGCTCATCTCGCTATGTACAGGGCCTCGATGCTAGAGCAGGTTGTTCACCCTTGATCAAGCCAGAAATTTATTCATGATTGAATCGACTATTGTCACGAGTGTGAGCCATTAGTTTATTCCCTGTTATATTGAAAGCAATCAAAGCAAAAGGCTTGCCTGGTCAGACACCTTATGCGTATCGTGTAGTCGTTCCTGAATGTATGTGAGACTCCTCTAATACTGAATTTGCGTATCTTCGTACATCTAGTTCGGACCGCCAAATCTGTTAGAGGCTCTGATATTTTCTCGGTATGGTTATTATCAGAGTTAAACCATGTTATTTTTAACTACGTGTAGCGTGACTAAAGTATGCGGCGGTGGTACTTGATTTAAGACTGGCCGGTCTACTACAAATGACACGTCTTGGTAAACGATATAACTTCACAAATTTGGATACTGTCTAAGGATTCTTGTAGAACCGAGGATCTAAGATAAGGATTAAGTTTAGGCGTTAGCGGAGCCTTTCAGGAAAGCATCCGCTCTTTATGGGGTTTCAGAATGCTTGTTCCAGCTTCTAGATCTGCAGGGGAAATTTTGTCTAATCACGGAAAGTTTGAAATATCGGTTTGCATTCCTCATGTAGACAAACGCCGGCCTCTCCATTAAATTACATAGCTTGGTAGTCTGGCATGGATCCCTTGGAAACACAAGCAGACGCTCACGAGTTCGTCAATTACTGCAGTTGCGCCAAAACCTACTTTACCATTATTCCTGGTTTGCCCTGGATATACTTTCTATGGAACCAATCAACCCAAGGGTTGTCCCATATTTCAGCCACCTGATATGTTGGACATTGTCAATATACACAGGATACAATTCGTCAACGTGCTTGGTTCTTGTTCGTAAATGAAATATAAAAAATAGTCCAGATGTGGTGAAACAATTTCCCCTGTTAGTTGGTTAATATTTGTCGGCTGGTATCTAGACGTGGGCGGCGTCAAATAGCTCGCCGGCTGGCCTGTTTGACCAGATCCGGCTTCGCGCATGAGGCTGACAGATGGTCGACTTCTCCGTCCCAATGTGTACGCAAATGCGCCATAATCGTTCGTTCGGAGCACTAGAGGCGGAAGGCACGTGACAGGGGCTGGAGTCTCAGCTCACACCATCCATTTACACAATAAGGAGGTCTGGACTATTACAGTAATTATGACAATGCTTGATTTACAAAATTTATGTAACATATAGACCAATTATATCAGATTTTGATGGATAAACATGAGCCTTGGGCCACCCATCTTGGCCAGAGCGGCAAACCTCCGTTCGCCTTAACATTAGGTCCTGTACATAGTTTTCATACAACAGCCCAATTTTGGTAGACCAGCCATCAAAACATGCATAAGCCGCTCGAGAATTTCCTTTCTAGGTGTAAATAGCCAGCATGTTCACCGGGGCACTACTCGATCCGCATATGCACCTGCCATCAGAGCGAGACGATAATCCATCACGGGAATACACTAGGGTGTGTAGTACCATATTCAACAGCTATGTCTTAGTGACGATCATTATGGTCATTATGATACGCCTTATAGGTACAATAGAGATGGCTGGGCTACAATTTAGCTTTTCCCTAATATGTTACCCATCTCTTCGACGATCACCGACTGCAAATGCCAAGGCTATATAAGCCGTGTTTCCCTGTCTTCAATCATCACGATTCTTTTCTCATATACCATCACAAAAACTCCATAGACTACTGGTCTCTTAACCCACAATACTCTCGTTGTCCCCAATAAATCTTTAGAAACTCATACCAAATGTTTTTCACGAAAACCCTCTCGCTCATCCTTTTGGGTGTTGCTCAACTTACCAACGCGGCCCCAATCCCAATAATTATCACGAGAATGCACACAGCTGACGCTGTTACCGTTACCAATACCTACGTCTCTAATACTGTCACTGTTACCGGTGCTCCAGTTGAGATTCTCATCTCAAACGGTGTCACTTTCACCCTCACTGTTCCTGATGCTACTTTCCAAGGTACCTACACCACCACTATTGAGAACAGAGATCTCGATAGTGTTTCTACACAAGCTACTGTCGCTCTTGTAGCTACTGAAGCCGCTGTTACTGCTGCTGTCACGGCGCCAGCTACTCTCCAAACCGCTGCTATTGAATCCGACGAACTTACTACCACTTCCCGTATTACTCTCACTACCACTATCACTGAATCGTGGACTTTGGGTGTCACTAACTCTGGCACATCTACTGCTACCACCCAAACTCCCGCTGTCACCACCCAAACTCCTGTTTCCACCACCCAAACTCCTGCTGTCACCACCCAAACCCCTGCTGTCACCACTCAAACTCCTGTTGCCACCACTCAAACCCCTGCTGTCACCACTCAAACTCCTACCACCTCTACCGCCCAGAATTCTCCCACTACCTCATCTTCCTTAATGCTTCCAAAGCAGATTGTGTACTCCCCTTACAATGACGATGGATCTTGTAAGTCTTACAACACCGTTTACGCCGATCTTAACATGATCAAGTCTAAGGGGATTAACTCAGTCAGAATTTACGGTACTGACTGCGGTTCCATCCAGACTGTTGAGCCAATTTGTGCTACCTTGGGCCTTACTATCAATCAGGGGTTCTATATTACATCTGCCGGTGTTGATTCTATCGACGACGGTGTGTCTGAGTTAATTTCTTGGGTTGAGTCTTCCTCTTCCGGTTGGGCCTTGTTTGACTTCATCACTGTTGGTAATGAAGCTTTGTATAACAACTGGGTTTCCGGTACCGACTTGATCAACAAGATTGGATCCGTCAAAGCATTATTGAAGGCAGCTGGCTACACTGGTAAAGTCACCACCTCCGAACCACCACAATCATGGGTCGATAACTCCGACTTATGTGGCGCTGTCGACTTCCTTGGCTTGAACGCTCACCCATACTTCGATGCTGCTATCGATGCTTCCCAGTCTGGTGAATTTATCCTCTCCCAAATCTCCACTGTCCAAGCTGTGTGTCCAAACTTGAGTGTCTACCTTGCTGAAACCGGCTATCCAACCCAAGGTGACACTAACGGTTTGCAAGTTCCATCCAAAGCGAACCAGAGAATCGCTATTGCAGGTATCTTGGGTGCCGTTAATGGTGATGCTACCCTTTTGACCACCTTCAACGACATGTGGAAGTCTCCGGGCCCATACAATGTCGAGCAATACTTTGGTGCCATTGACCAGTACTAAACTTTGAGTCGCTCACCCCACCCCCCCCCCCCCCAATTCCTGCATTTCCTTGTACACTAGTCCGACACTGCATTTTACAGCGTCAGCGTTCGTTTTGAACCCCACCTTACTTACCCCATACCAAGTTTTGCTTCGTACAGAAGCTTGCTACTCTCGCATATTAACCATAATTTCTTTTGGTTTCACTTTTTCTTTCAATAACCGATTACAATAGATAAATCTTTAAATAGCTGGTCTAAACCCATTGTAATATGCTTCAAATTTGAATATTCCATTGATTAGCCCAGCTCTCCAGGACTACTACAGCCCGAGTTTGGAATATCAAGATTAAACGGGACAATATGTTATCATGATAAATAGTGGATAACAAAGGCCAAATAAATATTTTTGGCCCATTTTTTCCCTATCGCTGGTGTGATTTGGGTAGGATAGCCTGGATTCAAATACAACTTCAAGGATATCGGTATCCCAGTCTGAAGCGATAGCGACGGCTAACTTTCGACGTACCAGGCCCCTGAGACACTTATCTGGTCTAATATATTCGAAAGATATTTCCTGGCCTCCATGGAATATGGTCCGTTAGCCCCATTCAGAAACCGCACGAGAGTACGCTTTCATTCCGCTAAAACTCCACCACCTTATTCGGGAAGAACTCGTCGATTAAATTCTTATAGTACTCTTGCACTATTTCAAGGTCCTGTATCTCATCACGCTTCGAATACAAATCGTATTTGTTGAAATCCACCACAAACAGCAACATTTCGGCATCCTCCTCGTCCATCAAGTATTTATATGCCCCTTCACGGTGCCACGGATAAAAGCTATGGTAACGAATCATCGCTAACGCTTCCTTCGGCAACGTTGAATGGAGCTTCGCCACATGATACATATATTCATCATGGCCCCAGCTCAACATCACATTCTTCAAGCCACATTTGCGCGAGTAAATGCCATACTTTGTATGGTACAACGGGTTTCGCGAGTCTGGGTTCATTGCAAAACTTTCAGGGAAGATGATCTTGTTACTGTAACCACATCCCACGGGGAAAGTATCGCCGACCACATCCCACTGTCCCTTAGAGTCGTAGAAGTAGAGGAGTTTTCCCAAGTCGTGAATAAGCCCTACGAGCTGCATCCAGCGCGGCTTGCCATCCGCACGAATAGCCTCTGCCGTCTGCAACGCATGGTCAATCTGGGAAAGATCTGTATCCGGATCAGACTCGTCGAGCAATGTGTTGAGCTTGCAGAGGGCCTCCCAGATGGTCATCTTCGCACGGGTCTTAGTTTTGAAGTTGACGCGCGCTTGGATATTGTAGGCAACTGTCTGATTGGTGTGTTGTTCGGCATAAAAGTCACGCACACGGTCCGCAGCAAGTTCGTACTGTCGGAACGAGTCAGTGTCGTATGTCGCGAGTTTGGTGCCAGTCCACTCGCCCACCGGCGTTTCGAGCGGAATATTGTATTCGAGAACCGCGTGAATAGGTTCCATCGGAGGCACGGTTTCTTCACCTTTGCCGCAGGTAATTTCTGACATGGATGTAGGCATCTCTTTTGCGGTATTGGTGAGGTTTGCGATAGTCTTCTTGTAGTTCACTTCCTGGATGTCGTGGTCGAGTTTCTCTAGAAGACGACCGGTTAAAGTGTTCTGGAGCTCGGGACCATCGCTGCCTGATTTGCTATGGGTTGGTTTCTGGACTCCTGTCATCTATACAAGGTGAAGAAGAACTGTGAGGAGTGGTTGTGTTGAGGTGTGAATGACGTAAATATGTGACTCTGGTGCGTAAGCACTTTCTGGACCTAAGCCGCGAGCGTCTCGGTGTTTGCCGTGCAGATTTGTTAGCTCATTGACAGAGCAGGAAAAGGCAGAGTGTCCCCGGACACAATACGATGGCGAAAATTGGCAAGCAAAGTTTATAAATATATCAATAAAACTGTATAGCTGATGAAAGTATTAGCTTTTATGAATATCACTTGTTTAAAGCTACGAAGTGCTTCACATGGGGTCGTTTTGAGTGACATGTTTTAATATACCATTATGTAATCAGTGAAGGAAGTCAGACACGGGTTAACTAGACAGAGGTACAAGGGGAGCAGTTCCAGATACCAATACAATCAAACTGTTTCTCTGGGTAAAACACCCTTTTAGCTTCTGGACCCCTGAATGGCACTGAGTGCTTAATACAACTACACGTACCTTTGCACGATCTGAACCACCCGAAGGAGTACCCATCTAAGGCTAGCTATCTGTTTTGTTGCACATAATGTCTAACTTGGGAGATAAATAAACAGTTTACTTTATTCTTATAACTGTTAAGTGTTTAGTTACTCACCGTACAGGCCATGATATCTATTTTAGAACTACTTGGTCCCGGAGAGCTGTGTTAAACCATTGGGAACGTATCTATTTTTGAGCATGACACCGAACCCAAGCCTTGATATACCAGACAGTGATCCCTTCAGAAATAAGAATTAGGTGCTACATAATCAAATATGTAGATATAGTCCTAAACAACCAGGTTATCATACATTGATCATTATCCGTGTTTTGATAACCATCGTTGTGAAGGTCTCGAATCTTTGTCAAGTTACCCTAAAAGGTACAAGCTCCTGTTATGATATTTTCATCTACGACTGTCTCTTGCCATCATTCCCAGCCCACTGGACAGGCCACCATCAGTACTCATATCCCCACTATGCTCACTTCCAGCTGAAGTGCTCCAACCAAACAAGTGTACCTGCTGAGCTGGGATGTTGGTCGAGGTGCTGTCACCCGAATGGCCCCCGGCATTCACCCAGGTTCTGGCAATGCTCGTCACTCTGCGCTTGATATGATTAGTATCGTTCCAGGCAACAACCAGGGACTGATTGGTAGGCCGGAAGAAGGCTCTGTGGTGGTGGTTGTAGAGGATGTTGTTGGTGGTGCGCCTTGCTTTAGGTGTCACATTGAGGATAATTTCAGGATACGCAGCGACATTCATTGTAGACGACAGAGTTTCGGAGTCACTAAAGATCTTTTTTAGGTAGTATGACACGTCAAGGGCTGCCGAGTCAAGGGTCGCGTCCCGGGCTTCGGTAAATAGTCTGAATGGTATTTCCTTAGGATTCTCAATTGTCATCGCATCAGACGCTTCCTTTGGTGTTGGTTCGGGTACGGATAGCTCGAATGCCGACCCTGGGAAGGTTTCGTCACCTACAGCATCGCCAGAATCCTCTATCACAGGGATTGAGACCTCTCTTGCTAATTGGGAACCTATACGTAGTGTCTCCATGGAAACTGGGGGATTTTCTGCACCGGGTCTGACTGAGCCGTCTATATCTTCTGTGTTGTCCGCATCTGTTTGCTTTGTTGTACGGTCGTGCTGGGAGTCTTCTGCCGATTCATCTGCATCTCGGAGGTCAATTGGGGAGCTCTCTTGGGATAATGTCTCATTTTCAGTCACCTTTCCCCCGGAAACCTCTGTTATCACGGCTCTAGTGGAGAAGCCAGACGCTTCTCCAGAACCTTGCTCTGACAATGTGTCGTTCCACGATACATCTCTGGCAGGCGCTAGAATGGCATCGTCCCAAGTTGCAGTGGGATTCGAGCTGTGTGAAATATCAGCCCATACTGATTCAGCAGTTTCTATCTCGGGGATGTCTCTCCACACGCTGTCAGGTGTGGGAAACGCAGAGTCGCCGATTGGGGATTCAAGTGTCTCCTGGTAAGATTCTGTCTCATCGGGCATTATCCTTAGAGGAGATTCCAGTGGTGGCATAGTGCGAAAAGATATACTGAAGTATAGTGTATCGATAAGCCTGTTATGGGCATGCACGTGGAGATATAATTGAAAAATGGACCACCAGGATTTGTTAGACAATGGTGTGGCCTTGGATTTCCGAGCCGCAGTGCGCATGTTCGTGAGGGAAGCCGCTACATACGCTTCGGGTGAGGAGGGCATGCAACATCTGTATTTAGCGTGTAGTGTATTAAGAGAAGATAATTATGCATTCAAGTCCAGATTTTGTGGTGGTACTAAGGCATTAACTAGTAAGGTAGGGGAAATTAGCATTTACAAGAGATCTATCTGCCCTTAAATTAACAGAAAGAGGTAAAAAAAAGTCAGTTCCAAGCTTCCGTCACTAGTTCAGGGGTATTCCAAGCTTATAGTCAAGGCGAAGAGAGGTACTTCTGATCGTTGTGAATTTTCAGCGTAGTTTCATCATTGATTTATCTCATTTTCATATTATACAATTCGTGAAGTTTGGTTATTATAAAGGAGCTTGGACATGTTTGAACCACATTTGCTGAGTTTCACCGACTATTATCGTGATTTCATCGAATAACCACTCTCTCTCCCGATCACTCCAACCCCCCTCAAAACCCATTTAACTGGATGGAACCATTCAACACATTGAAGAGCTCCTCACGGTTCTGTTCCTCCTTGTAGTACATTTCCTTGTTCTTGTCCAATTTGTACACCTTTATCAACTCACCCCAATTGATGTGTGCTCTTAAAAATGCGTCCGTAAACTCGGCTTCTTCGCCCTCGATCAATGTTTTCAACGAATCACAGTGATCTACACCATTTTCCTCAAAAAACTCCAACACGATGATACGCTCACTATGCTCGTTTATCCCAAACTTCTTCAAGTTGTCGGTGATCTTCTTGTTGTTCATGGAGAGCGAGATAGTGGCTTCGCTGTTCAAATTTCTGGACGTCATAGTACCGTTAACCTGGTTGGTTAACGTCCGGTAGATTGCCGAGTAGAGATGCGCCTTGCTGGTGACCATATCGCTGTTGATGAAGGCAAAGTGACCGTAATTCTGGTTCCCTTCCATCAACTGTTGTTTAATAGCGGCCGTATTGGAGATTTTACACCACACAGTGACATGAACTGAGCACTCAGGAAACTGAGGGAAGGAAAGAGTAACGGGAGACATGGTCTGGTTTGGTGCTTCTTTATCGGATCAATATAGGAAGAGTGATTGAAAAAAAACGTAGACATCCGGCAGAAAATATACCCGTCTCGGAAGTACCGATTGGGATTATGCGCCGCACTTGCCACGATCGTCACTGACGGTAGCTTGTTACCCAAAGACTGGTTAGACATAACTGCTAAAATTATTCAATATTGCTTTGTCAAATAATGACAGCGTCTAAGATGGTCCTGGCCCCTTAGGTACACTTTTCTCAGTTTTCTGAGCTCTCAGATCTCGTCACTGTATGATATCCATCCAAAACCCCTAGCTGCTAGACGTAATATCTACACGTTACTACATACTAATACTAGTAAAGCATAATGGTCAGCTTCCTACCAGGGATCTTCGAATAGCAACGTCTTGTGGAAGGAATGAATGGGAGCAGCAAGTCTGAACGAGATGAGAAAATCTGTTCCATTGCGATTACATGGATCGTCAATATATCTGGCGTATTGATTTATTTTCGCTTACTCTATCACATTGTCATTGTTAGGTAGTGTTACTACGAAATTTAGTTGACCATCACATACGGCAGTATATGCACCATTTCCCTCATATTATGAACTAATTTGGTCAAGATATTTCTTGAGGTATACCCTTTACAGGTATTGATGAAAGTGAGCAGCTTGGTACGGGTTGGAGGTGCACACACAGGGAATGGCCAGTAATCCTTGTTCATTTTCATGCAACTACACAAATTATCGCAATAAACCTTACAATTTTTTTCGCCTTCCCATCAATTAACTTCACAGTTACCTTTGCATTACTTTTACTATACAACTTGTTGCAACGGCAGGCTCGCGCCATTATTCTTGCAGTACCCACTGCCGCAGACATTTGGCGCAGACTACGCTTCATTCTCCATGGAACTCTTCACCACACCAATCACTGCGGTGCTCTGAATCTTCTCGTCGCCTCCCTTGGAAATCCCGTACTCGATCTCGGCCAAACCCTTCAAAATTCCGATCCTGGTCTTGGGCTGCAATTCCACACCATCCAAGAGCTCCACAAAACCCTGAAGCAAATCAACAAGTGCCAACCCCTTCATCTGTTTAATCTTGGTCAAAATCATGTACGCGGTAGACCAGTCGTCCTTCATAATCGACGACAAAACCGTTTCAATGTCCTGCGGATGCGGTGCACCAATGCACTCGTAGATCATCTCCGCGGTGATCTCTTCATCCTTCTCATTAGAGTCCAACGACAGGGATGCGGCCTTGCACGCCTGCAACACGTTCAATGCTTTACGCATATCTCCTTTAGAAAGCTTAAGCAACGCGTGCAATGCGTCGTCCTGAATGCTTAAATGCTCGCGAATCACGACGTTTTTGACACGCTCGTGGATCGCGTCTTCTGAGAGTGGTGAAAACCGGAAGCGCGTGCACCGCGACAACAACGCGGGATTCAACTTATGCGCGTAGTTTGCTAAAATACAAAAACGCGTGTTTTTCGTGTACTTCTCAATGATGCGTCTCAATGCATTTTGTGCCACCGACGTCATTGCATCTGCTTCGTCCAAGATAATGAGCTTGAATCCCTGGCTGAAGATCTGTCTGGTAGACGCAAAGTTCTTGATTTGGTTCCGCACCACGTCAATCCCTCTATCGTCCGACGCGTTCAACTCCAAAACCATCGACTTGTAGTTTGCACCGTAGATCTCACGTGCCAACGCGATAATCGTGGATGTTTTCCCAGTCCCTGGCGGTCCGTAGAACAAAAGGTGTGGCAAGCGGCCCTCGTGCACAAAGCGCTTCACGGTGGATACAATATCCAGCTGGCCATAAACATCTTCTAGAGTGGTAGGGCGGTACTTCTCGACCCAGGGCAAGTTTTCGGTGGTTCTTTCTGTCATCGCGTGTGTGTGAGGAAGGAGAAAGGGGATTACTTTGGATTATGTTACATTTTTATAACTCGTTTTTCAGACGCGTCACGCGGTTGTCCGGTACATAGCTGCCGCGATGCTAATCGCTGTTGATACAAAAATGTTTAAGAGAATAAGATCTTGATTGGGAAAAAGCTCGGAAATTAGTCTTAGATATTAATCAAAGACTTTAATTGAGAGATATTTTTTGTGAAAGATTAGCTTATATGTTTTGCTTCGAAATGCGAGACAGGGCTCGATAAAAAGTTTTGAAAAACTTCTCAAAATGATAGTATACGTTACAACAGCTGTATAGCTTATAAAGCCATGAACCGTGCTAGGTTCATGATGTTAGCCGCAACCATACTGTAATTTTCATTATATAGTCTACTAACTGTCTATGTGTACACTTTTTAGGGGCTACCGTTACGATAAGTTTGCATGTTTGTGTTACGAGAAGCACTCATCGCCTAGATATAACCTGTCATAACCTAGCTATTTATAAATTTCTCCGTATGTTAGTGCTTGTTTTCAACCCTGGGTACTGTTCAAAGGTTAGGAAATGTTGAGGTTATCTCGAAGACTACTTCTTTAACCGGTACAAGTGGATTTACGCTTGTAGACTTCCCACCGAATCAGATTCAAGTGGAAACAAAGTCCCTACTCCGCAATAACATAAACGTTGCTCTGGATCGGGAAAGCTTCCAATATTGCCTCAGTTTTCCCCCAGGGAACTCCAAACAACCCCGCGTTGATCTTAGGCATGTGCAATTCGAGCTCAGCGATACTTTCTACCCCAAGGTTATCCCACAACTCCTCGTTCTGGGCAAGTTGTCTGTATAAATCCTCCATGGCCTTTTCCGTCGCCGTCACAATAACGTCTTCCGGGCTTCTATTCGCACTGGTGCCAGAACTCGTAAACAAGCACGCCACGATCTGGAGCTCTGGCGAGTGGTTACCCGGGTCTGTGGGGGTAGAGGGAATGATCAAGGTTGTGCCAAGTAACTTCCTCGCATCGGACTTCTGGCAGTAGGCCTGGTATTTTGCGTAGGTGGAAGGGAACTGTTTCTTGAAGGTGACAGCAATGCCTCCGTTCCAGGCTCCTTGGCAGTTGCACGCATGGGCAAGGATGGACCGCTGGGGAGCTTTAGTGAACAAATCACCCTGGATGTAGTTCACAGACGGCATGTAGAAGAAGTATATTGACCTAGTAAGTCTGGAACAATTTCTATGCTTTTACAGTGCGGACGAGGATGATGAGCAAGTCTTGAAAAGGAATCAGGTAAGGTATCGAAAATGGAATGAGCCGCACCAACAGTTAAAGGCCATATGCATGACCATCAATAATAAAGGCCAAGTTTAATTTCTGAAGTATTAGTGGTATTGTTGAACAACCCAGCCCTAAAGGACATTAATCAATTATGAAACTGCTTTTTTATAATGTGTTTATGGTGTATGGTACAAGGGAGAGAGCCAGCGGTTAGCTCTCTGGGAACGGCCGTCTATATAAAATTTCTAAGTATGGGAAGTTTCCTTGAGTCCATGACATATTCAAAGAAAAGAGTAGGTTGGAAGAGCTAAAAGGCACTAAAAATGGCGTAACATATTATGTGTCGATAATTTTCTATTTCTTCAATACTTTAAATACGATACTGTTAGTAGCCTCAGTCTTATCTCACTTTAGAAGCTACGGTCCGCTCGTCTACAAGACATCCGTCCTGGTATAAATATCGGTGTATCGTACCTATAAACTATGAACTCACACTGCGTATTAGTTTTAGTCGCATCATTCTACTTTAGGACTTACCTGCAACCCTCAGGATTTTCAAAAAAAAAATATGCTAACGTGATACTGGATGCCTAATTGTTCAATTCATCAAAAATGGTATAGCTTCCTGAACCTCGTTTCAAATGTGACATAGAGCTACTCTAAACCCTAGCACTGAACTCCAGGGTATAGCTCCAGGGTGAAGCACCAGGCTACAAATACCTTTCCATAAAACTTCCGCTAGCGGTGAATGAAAAACCGTTAAACAAGTCCTCACCCACTTCCTCCGGCACGGCAATATCCATCCCCTTCGAGCTAAGCTTCATGTCGGTAAACTGTGGGTCAAAGTTCTCAGCAAGAATTGGGTCGGTGATGATGGGCACGATCGGCGGCTCCACAGCCGGGTCCTGACCGATCAACTGCTTCCACTGTATTTTGCGAAAGAACCGATGCTGCTTAAATTTTTCAAAGTCTTCGTCCACCTTGAACCGCTTGGAGGGGTTTTTGTTCAAAAGTTTGTTCAACATGTCCTGCGCATCCTGTGAGAAGTAGAACGGATACTTTATCTTATTCTTGAGGATCTTGTCGGAAATAGCCTTATGGCTGTTGCCGGTGAACGGCGGCTTGCCGCTCATCATGTCAAAGATGACAGTTCCCAAGGACCACCAGTCCACCGGAAAGCTGTACTCCTCGCCACGAAGCACCTCCGGTGCCATATACTCTGGGGTCCCAATAATAGACTTGCAGCTGTTTTCATCATCGACGGATGTTTTTGACAACCCAAAGTCAGTGAGCACAAGGTGGCCGCGCGCGTCAAGCAAACAGTTTTCCGGTTTCAAGTCGCGGTACACGACACCCACCCTATGGAGATGATATAATGCGAGTGCCATTTCCGCCGCATAGTACGATGCCACATCTTCCGCCAATAGCTGCTTGTTTTGCAAGTGCATGAACAACTCGCCGCCAGGAATGTACTCCAAGATCAAATACAACTTGTCCTGGTCCTGGAGCGCGTAAAAGAGTTTGACAATGTTTGGGTGCAGAATCGAGGCTAGGATATTTTTCTCCGCCATCGTGCGCGTGGCAGTCGCTCCCACCATGAGGCTTGCCTTTTTCAACTGCTTGCATGCGAACAACTTCTGGTTCGCGGCATCGCGCACGAGAATCACCTTACCGTACGCACCGCGCCCCAATACCTTGATCGGCACAAAGCGCTCCATGGTGACCTTTTCGTCGTCCTCTTCGATCACCGCCGAATCGGGGTCATGGTGGCTGTAGTCTTCGATGCTGAGGCCCGATACAGCGCTGCTAACACTGAAACGCCGGAGATGCGAAGAGCGACGCCTGTTTGCAGCATAGACTGGCACCAACGATGACTTTCGGCTCCGTGGGTCCGAAAGCTCCGTAGTGTGCATCCCGGAGAGCTTTTGCACAAGCGTCAGCAAGGACGAGCGCCGTCTGGGAGTATCAAGCTCGAACTCAAACACCCCCTGAAGGTCCTCATGCATCTCCGGCGTGCGTGGCGACGGCTCTAAGACTTGAGGAAGCACCATTCTGTGTTGCTAGGGTCATACGCCAGGTGTTTGCTAAATATAAGGTGCAACATAGACGTAGCTTAAAGGGCTTAACTTTTTTATAATATCGTGGCCTCAGGCAGGAAATCTGGTGTTCAATGCAGGAGATATTGCAGGGTGTGTCAAGCACGTGGTCGCTCCTGTGCTATAATGGTTCTGTTGGAGACATGTACTATTGACACTAAATCTGGGAGCTTGGTCCGTCTTTTTAGTATATTAAACTACATGAGCTGAGACCCAGATCATATTTTAATGGCCATAGCCCCAACTTTATTATAGTCTAATTAATATGTGGTCATAGAAGTGATGTATATTTCTGGAAATGGTGGAATATGCTCTATCTATACTGGTTGTTCCAAGTTATAGCCGAGTCGCTCTTATATCAAGGGTTTAATCCCCTTCTGTTGGGATCGTACAATTATTGCTGGCGGTTTACAAATCTGGATCATTCATCCCGTGCGATTAGAGTATCTATAATCCTTTTCCTCGTGTATTTATTACAGTTTCCTATCTCACTACGTTTATATATTTTAATATGGCTCATTAGACATTTTAAAATACGGATTTGTCAGAACCTGAAGGATCTAAATGAGTTAGGGTAGCTTGTAGATTCGGAAAAAGAAGAATGGTGTCTGACTGATACTAAATCTGAATACTCTAGTTGATATTTTCAATTCTAAGGCTAGCTATGCTACAAGATCTTACACCACGCAGGATATTATCATATATCTTTTTTTCACTAACCCATGTTGCCCATAACCTCCATCCCACTTCCAGTACTCCATTGATTTATTCGCTAAAATGTCTCTCCACGGTATGAAAACTGCAAAGGCAGTGTTTCAGACCATAATTCGTCCCAAAACTATTAACTTTGTGAGTCGTGCGCTTCCACAGGGTTTCAAGCCCCAGTCGCTCTTAGTAGTCACGACCCCGCAAAACACGCCTGGGCTCCTCAACGCAGCGCTCAAATTGCACCAGACCCATCCTGAAATACAAATTGTGGCTGCATCTTGTGACTCCATTGCACCAAATTTCACCAGAAACGGAATCGCAGCCGTGTGGTTCGATCAGTATATGACTATTGCGGACTCCATCCGCTTAGAAACAAAGGACGATTTACACACACCGCCGAAGGAAAGCGACGGCTTGAACCCGGTCAGTGCCAAGAAGCACTGGAAACTTATCGAATCCAGCTTCACAATTACCGTCCCGTTTACCGATGCGAAGTCCTACACACTCAGTTTGCCGTTAGCCAACACCGTCTTCCATGACTCCCACCTCCTCACCCTCTTCTACTTGCAGCCAGAGTCACTCCAAACCAGATTGGAGGATTCTGGTCACATATTGGCGGATCTCTCTGTTACTTTACCTGTGTTGGAAACCACTGCCTCCCACGGCTTCACGGCCAGCGATAACCTCGAGCCGTTGTACACTTTGGAAGATAAGTTGATTATCACAGACTGCAATACCAACTTGATCAAAACCATTAACAGAAAATCCGCGTCGGCATACTTGGAAAGCTGTGAAAAGTTGATGAACTTGGCCTCAAAGGAAACCGAAGTCTATGTGCGTATTCACGACCTGGAAACCGCCGGAGACGGAAACCACCTACAGTATAAGGTCATCGCCGGGGGCGGGGGCTGGGGGGCCAAAGCCAACATTCTTGCAATCCTGCCAGAAGCCCGCTTGAAGGAAGGCCAGCAGGTGGAGTTTCTCATGTTAAAGCCGGAAACGCGGTACAAGAAGCCTACGAGTAAAATTGTCGACCACCAAAGCTACATCAACCAGTTTGCGCTTGAGTGCAGCTTCGAAGAGACCGGATATTGCGCTGCCGATGAGGAGGGAAACGAGATTTTCTTAGACGGTGTGTTTGGGTGTGGCTCCGAATTGGGGTACAAGATCAATGGTGTCAGTCACAACTCAGCTGGACAACTTACCATTATGAATGTTTAAAGTTCGTCCTGTGTATATAGTTAAGGAGGAAAGATTGAAACGTAAAGGTATATTTCTTCCGATTGCAGAACTGAAATTGTACTAAAGTAGGAAAGTTCTGTGGTTCACAAAGGTTTGCATGTTTACAGATACATCATTAAAGATATTCCTGTGGAGACTCCTCAACAAGACGCGTCTTCACAGCGAAAGCAGTATTCTGATGCTATGATTTGACAGGTAGCGTACCATAATTCTGTGGCGGTTTTTCAGTATCTTTTCTATCCAAGAGCCCCGTACCTATTCCTTTCGCATTCTATTCTTTAGAAAAACGATTAATTATTTTTGCCACGATATAATATATTAAACCGTTCATATGCATCTTTAGGCACTAAATTCTTCTCTCAATATGAAATAATTATTAATGCATATTAATACACTATGATACCTTTTCCGCTACTCGGCTTCTTTAACCGCTTCGGCTTCTTTAACCGCTTCGGCTTCTTTAACCGCTTCGGCTCCTTTGGCCTCCTCCGGGTGCCCCTTGAAGGCAGCCTTCAAACACTCTGCCTCATATCCAGGAATGTGGATGTACTCAACACCCGCAGCATTCAACTTTTCCAATCCCACATTCTTCTTCACAAATGTTTCCGGCTCCACGACCCCGACAAAGCACGTCTGGATTTCGGGAGTCTCCAAGATTCTGTCCACACACGGCATGTTCCCACTCAAGCGTTCGGAACACGGCTCCATGGTGGTATAAATGACAGTGCCCGACGGCACGGTGCGTGTACCCTCCCGCTCAAAGTACTTTTCCAATGCACACTGCTCGGCGTGTGTATTTCCCGGTAACTCGCGGGAAAACCCGGTTGAAATAACTTCTCCGTTATGTACCAAAACTGCACCGACGGAAAAGGCAGCAGTGGTAGGCTCACACTTCTGGGCCTCTTCCAATGCCATTTCCATATACTCCAAGTGGGATTTCAAGGCCCAATCTGGATACTCCGTCTTGTAAGACCACGATCTATCAGAAGCCTCGTACTTGTAGGCATGCAACCAGAGATCCAAGTCATTGGGACCAGGATCTGTATAGAGTTCAATCTTGCAGTCGGGACAGCGTTCACCGCTTATAACCTCACCCTTGGAGTCCAAATGGGCCCAAGAACGTGCTGATTCTGTTTTTCCAATCTTAGAGAGCTCCCTCTCCACCTGTTCAACGTCACACACACCGTCCTTCCCCAAGTTATCACCCCAGACCGTTGGGTTGGAGTAAATAGGATCGTTGGCAATCGAATACCCCAAGAACTGTAAATGAACTCTAATCTGATGTGTCCTGCCGGAGAACGGCTTGCATTTGACAATGGAAGTGTTGGACTTTGGGTCAAAGCTGATACGCTTGAACGTTGTTCGCGACTCCTTCCCGTCGGCATCCACCTTGTTGAACCCAATCTTAGGGTTGATCGTCTTGAGTTTCTTATCAACAGAAATCTCACCGAGAGGAAACGCGCCAATAACGCGTGCGACGTACTCCTTTGCAACATCACGGTTTCTCAACGCTTCCGCCATCTTATCCGCACCCTTGGCAGTCTTGGCCAAGAACATGAGCCCACTCGTAAGACGGTCTAAGCGGTTGCACGGGTTCACTTTGAGATCTTTCTCCACCTCAAAAATCTTCACGATTGTGTTGTAGCGGTAGCGGCCAGTCGGGTGCACAGGAATCCCCGACGGCTTGTCGATGGCAATGATATCCGCGTCTTCATGAACTATCCTGATCGGTCTAGACGTCACAGGTGGCTCGTGTCTGTGGATTCTGTGGCTGATGAGATCCCCATTGCGGATAATAGAGTCTAAGTTCGCAACCTTGTCGTTGAGGAACACACGGCCCAGGGATATCGCCTCGCGGTAGTGCTCCTCGTCTCTGTCGCGAAACTCGTCCACGAAAACGTCTAATAACTTGCGGTCTCTCCAACGCAACTTGCAATAGGTGAGGTATGTGAAGTAGTACGGTGTAATCCGGCGGACGGATCCTTCCACTACGTAGTTTGCGCCCTCCTGCTCTTCCTGGAGAATGGTCTTGTCCAGCGGCATCGTCTGGGCTTCCGGTGTCGGCGAACCCGTCTGGAAGTGCTCTGAGGCGACGAGATTCTGCGAGTCAATCGCCTGGCGGCGCATCTTGAATCCGTTTTCGTCTCTCACGATTCCGCTGATGAAGCGTTTTCTTGGGTTCTCACCCTCACCTTTCCGAGTTTCCTGCTTCTCCGGGCTCTTCTTGGTACCCTCACGGTTGTTGAACATACTTTGGATGGTGTAACGCTTGGATTTCACAGAGAGGAAGCGGGAGAGGAGGGGTCCCTGGAGTGCTTTATAGGCAGGCTTCATGGGGATGAAGACGAGAGGGAGTGGAGAGGTTAGAGAAATTTCACTGTGTATGCAGGAGGGTGTGCATGCGCGCAGAAACGCAAAAGGTACGGGAAGAAGTGAAGGAATTTCGTAGCCTGAGGCTATAAACACATAGTACTCTTCGAGAGGGCCATCAGGCAGATAAGTATGATTCCAGGTTGAGGATACATTTGTTTAGCCTTAGAAATTCCAAATTAAGGATAATCTGAATAAGTAAAAAATGCTTGCAAATACATTATCAAGGAGAACCAAAAAAAAAAAAAAAAAAAAAGAGACATTTACTTAAAGGTTGCGCATAAGCTCCCAATCTCATAGGTATAGTTCTAATGCTTAATATGTTTGTCTGTAGCCTAGTGGGATTTAATAAGGTCATCTGTGAGAAGCTTTTGCTGGTTTCTGAACTGAGGCCCTCCCTCTTTGACTAACAGTTGTACAGGTTGGATCTGTGTACCTCTTCACTTTTTACTGCTTGAAATGTTGAGTAAATTCCTGAAATGTGTAATACCGACATGTTAGGTAATGCACCTATCACACTCCCAGTTAACCTTATGATCGAATTCTTTCCTTCTGGAAATGCAGAGTGACCCTTCCAAGGGTCATGTGCATATATCTGGTATCTATACAACTATGAAAGTAGCACGTGTAAGCATTATTCTTACCAAAACCTACTCAGAGATAGTTATATATGTACATATATCTGTTTCTAGTGTACAAATATGAGATTCAATTTTTAGTTCTAAATTTAAGCTCGCCACGATTTAGAATCGGGTATATAGGGTCTAGCAATGTTATGGAAAACACTCCATCAGAGTCAACTAGAAGCCCAGCTCGGACAGGCAGCATCTAGCTTAGAAACACCCGCGTCTTCTATACAAAAATCAATTATTCTTTCACTTGCATGTGGTTACGCCGTTAATAAAAAGAGTCTCAGACGGCGCACTGTATTGTACGCACTGTATCGGGAAAAACATAAATAATGGCTAAACTACCTTTGTTGTTCGTGTTATGCGTGCATACACCAGCCAAATCCTGATACATCTGGTTGAAATATAGAAACACCTTCAGGCGTGTGCTTGAATCATTCATACTTCAGACTTCTAACACAGGTACACCTTACAGAAGTTACCAAAAAGAAACTATGAGTGAAGATTCATACCCACCGAATCAAGACCCTGTCCAAATCAAACTGGAGTCTGATGAGCTGATTCCCGAACAATCATCCACGGAAACCCCACCATTACAGCTAGGAAAGAGGCCAGACCAAGCCCCACTCCCTAAAGAGATGTCAGATGCGGAAAATAGCAGAGATCCCCCCGAGCTGATCCAGACAAAGACCGTATCTGATTCGTACAAGAGCATTCTGCATCTTAATCACTCGCAGAGCGACTCACAGATGAAGGCCCCGTTTCTGGGTATTTCAGTCGACTCAGATACCGTGCTACCACCACCGGGATTTTCTTCTGACGGTAAGCTCGGAAAAAGGAACTCCGGTTCATTTGTTAAGGAGCACGGTAATAGAGACTCGATGATATCTCAGTACTCAGGTGTTGTGGAAGACCTTACGGAGGTTCCTATCCAGCAAATCTACGGCACTGGCACACCCGATCCAGAGGGCACCGTTTCCAAGTTGACCATCGTTCCAAGTCTTTCACGTAATGTCTCGAAACTAAGCACCAAGGAGACTGCTCCCCCTGTTCCCTTCAAGGCGGGGCAGGAGTCAGTTCCAGAAGCTTCGAGTCCTAATCACAAAGACACGTATACCCAGACACCCCGTCGGTCATCTCTCGCTGCTAGTCTCGATAGCAGCATTCAGAACTACGAGGAAGACGGCTACGCACACCTCAATGACCATGGGTCCGAGATATCTTCGGCGTATCTGTTGCCCAGAGGGCTGCTTCCAACGCTCACAGTCACCCGGAAACAGCGCATCGCTCTGACGGTCTCGCCGGATCGCACGGCCACCACCAGTTTGCTCCCAGCCATTCCTCCCAGATCGCGTCAGAGACCTGTTAGTGGAGTTATTCTGAGCATGCTGCATTTGGATACCTCCGTCCCTGATGCCTTCAGCCCACTGCACCAAAAGAAATACAGTGAGGACTCTCCCGTAACATCACCTTTGCATAGAAAGACCGGTCGGAGAGACCTCCAGGCGCTCCCTGTGGAGCCGGTCTTGCTTCCTCCCAAACAAAGAGGTTCTACACTTGTGTCACCAAACGAGTCGCGTTTCTCCACGGTTTCTGCCGCTGATTCGTTTGAAACCGCCCCTACAGGCTCTCCAAAGCGTATCAATACACCGCCTGCGGGCTCTACCAGGTCTTTACCGCAGAGACCATCCCCAGAGAAGATTGCGGCTGCCCGCTTAGCGTCCCTTGACTTGGAAGAGAGGCTCAAGGCCTCGCCCGAGTCTGTGTCAGCAGACCAAATGCTGCCGGTCAAGCGCATCCAGAGCGTGGATTACGACGATGGTTTTGAGGATATTCCTGGTCAGGATGAGCGTCCTGGGGGAGTGATAAACGCTGAGAAAGAGGCAGCGATCAAGCAGCGGTCCAGTGGGACTGTGCGACGCTCCAAGTCTGTGAAGGTGCCGAAAAAGAAAGATTTTTCAGTAAACCGTTTGATGCGCATTTTGGAGTCCACCAACGGAACGTTGATTGGCGAGGAGTTTGAGTCATTGGATCTTCCGCTCAAGGAAAAGGTGCTCTTGGAGAAGATTGTCGATGCGTTGAGTCGGTTGACTGCAGATATGGTTTTGGATGGGTCGAGATTTGATGAAGGGTGTTCGCGGTTGCAGAAAGCGTTGAATGCGTTGGAGGGGTATACGTAACGGAAGTAAATGTGAAACTCAAGTGAAGGCATTACGACATGTATTGTGGTTTCGTTCAGCAATCATTGAATATAGATGAAATTTGTAAATATAAGGCGTGAGCATCTAACTCTGAATATAATAGAGCAGTGATCTGAATTGTCATCAATATTAATCAAATAATGTGTGGCGAATTTTTCTATGGAGGTGAGCCTCTATGGTATACTTAATGAAGTAGTCAAAACTATGTCAAATACCTCAAAGACAAGTCTTTTTTGCCAGGTAATGGTGCTGGGGTTGACAAATTTCAACGGGGTATTCCATCCATCATCCCCCGAAATCACAGCTAAATTTAGGCATTCTAATAATTCTCGTCTACATTCCCAAGATATCTTACATAAATTTATTTGAATAGATTCAGATTAAGCTCACTTTTTTGCTGGTCTTTATTTCTTAGCCCACTTCCTTTGAATCATTTACTACTCTACCATAATCGTCCTAACTCCTCTAGTAGTGTCTTAACCAGCAGTACCCCGGGAATAAGACAGCCGCAGGCAACCTCGGTCTTTTCTGTGCGCATTAGACGTCACCACCTTAGGATAACTCACTATAAACCCTCATTTGCCAATCAACTATCCATTCCCCGCCCAATGAACCCGTCACCCTCCAACTCCAGACCCGACGTTGGCTCTCCCGACTTCAACCTTGAACGGGTTTTATCTGTGCAGTCGTCCGACGGCTCCGGCTCCATCGATGTGCGCCGCAATAACTCTCACTTGTTGGGCGGTAATATCTCGCAGTCGTTCAACGATGTCTCTCCCAGCGAATCATCCTTGAGCAAGTCAGCGGACGTGCGGAGATCCCTTTCTAAGGCGCTCAAGAAAGACCTGAAGCACCGCTCAATGTCGGTGGCGTCGACGGCCTCAGACAAGTTCGATGAGACGGTGGAGCGCAAGAGACGCGATAACATCAACGACAAAATCCAGGAGCTCTTGAAGCTCATTCCACACTCCTTCTTTACGGATGAGCAGCCCAAGGCAACCGGCACTAAGGACGGCAAGCCGAATAAAGGCCAAATCCTCACCAAAGGTGTGGACTACATCGTCTTTTTGCAGAACGCTATCGACGAGAATAACCGCAAAGAGGTTGAGTTGCAGATGAAAATCAAGGCGCTAGAGCAGCGGAAGTTGGGGCCGAACGACCAGCGCTCGGACTTCAGCCATACCATTGCCGAGAAGTGTTTAGCGGAAATCGGGGTGGGGCCCCTTGCGGAGCAACAGCCGGCGTCCGCTCCCAGACGGCTGGGTACCGGGAGTAGTGTCAGCGCAAACAACACCCCAAACTCGATGATGAGCTCTAACTCGCCTCTCAATATTGGCCGTTCGTCTGTGACCAGCCCGGACTACCGCGTGGAGTAACACCAGGAGCAGCTACATGCAGACTACCCGCGCGATTCCCTTAATCTCTGTCATATCGGCCTTAGCACCAAGAAACTCCTGGATGCCTTTGTTCAATCTCTCATCATTCTGAATCAATTAACCAGTTACAGGTCTCCGGATTGGAACCTCTGCACGTCCCCGCGAGGCGTAGCCGAACTATCTTTCCCGATTTTTTTTTTATGACTTGTAAGTTTACCGATGTACCAATTATTAGTGTATGCGTGTGTCTATCTGTTATATCTCTTTCATATCATATATCTCTTCGGCCAAAAGATGCATGAAGGGGATCAGCCGAATTCTTAGTTCTGTGACGAACGGTATAACAAATGCCCTCCATCATAACCGTTTATCATATCCCAAAAATCTTTACCATGGCTCCGTTGAAACTATCTTGGTCAAATTAATATCTAAAACTCGCCCAGTATGTATTCTCGGGGGAGGAGCGCTAATAGAAGATATTAGTATAAAAACTACAAGTCCAGTAGCTGGAACGGTTGCATTTGTTTCTATACCAAACATTTTTATGATTCATTACCATCTCCACTGACCATCTGCGGTTAAACTTACACTTTACCTAGTCCTTGTAGAAAAACTGGACAAAGTACTCTTTCGTATCGTCATCCCAGTAGGTCCAGAACTTCTCGCCTTCCTTTTCATCCAGTTTCTCGATCTCCTTAGCTGGAATCCTGAAAGCGATATTCTCGTACGGCTCCGCGCTCACCACCAAGTGCTGGAAGTTACCGTTGATCTGCGCTTGTTTCTGGTTGATCTGCATGTTCTGCTCGTACACGCTCATAAACCGGTGAAACGGATGGGTGCCAGCCTTAATCAACGGCAAATTCACCTGGAACAACAACCCCAATTGGAACGTCTGGGGATGACGGATCTTGGAGATCTTGTAAGAGGGTTTCCCAACTTTGATAAAAGTTTTCTTTTCGGGGGCTACGTGCTGTGATAGGGAGTACTGGTTATATGGACGGTTCTGGTTGTCGGCTGTTTGCGGCAATCCTGTGTTCGGGTCAATCCCGTTCTTCAATGCCCGTCTCTGCAAGTTTGTTTGGTGCTTGCGGCCCTGCATATGTGACAAAATGGATCCTTCGCTCACGTGGGTTGTGAGGCAAAGTTTGCATTCGAGAAGCCCCAAGTGGTTCTTGAAAATGTATGGATCCTGGTCGATGTTGATCTTGGACGATATCAACTGCGCCACTCTCTGACGTCGGTGTACGTTGGTGAGAGACGAGTCGGCTACACCCCCACTACCCTGTTTCGAGTTGACTCTATCTGAGTAGTCCATTATTGTGTGTTAAATATTGAGTGGTAATTGAGAAAGAAAAGTGGAGGAGGCAAATGAAGCATTTTATGCAGCATGTAAGAAAGAAATATGAGCGGCTGAAGAGCTGGTTTGGGCACACTTTTATGGTTGAAGTTTTGCCAACTGTAAATGACCATACCCAAATTAGATATATCAGAAAAATATTACAGGTGGATGTTAACGTTAATTCTTAGATGAAGTTATATCTTTTCTGTTATTACTGTGTAACATTTTTCGATATTTAATTTCCAAAGTCCGAGTGGACCATAGCTACGCTCGCCACTTGATAACTTCTCTCTATACGTTAACATAACGTTTCCGTTTAGGGCCCTTTAGTATGTGTTTATTTCTATACCAGTGTTAGCGATACTTTCTCCATGGAATTTACTATTTGGCCAACTCCCAGCCCAGCTTCAATCTCAGTACCACCGCGTCGGCCTGGTTGACGCTGTAACTCTTCAGCACGGTGGCGTGAATAGCCATCCACTGGTCTTCGGTTAGGCTTGTGACGGTCTCTTCCACAATCAGCTCAGGTTCCTCATGAGCCACAGTCTCAGCTGCTGGAACCAGGCCGGTGGTTGGCTTCCCGATCATACACATGAAAGAAAGCTTGTTGGTGTCTGTGGCTAAGGCATCCAAGACAGTAGAATCAGCAATGACCTTCCCCTTGATCAAAAACTTCAATTGCTCCACTTGGGTACCAGCTAACTCCTCGGCCTCCGCGATCAACTGTTCCTTGATTGTGTAGATGGTGGTGGATGTGGAGGCGGAGATGATCTGGTTAAACTTTGGCGGCTTGATCGACTTAATGGTTAAGTTCACAACCTTGTCATCCTCGGTGCTCTTGGAAAGCTTTGGTTTCTTGGCATCTGTCGATAATTTCGGTAAAGATGGGCCTAGTGACTGGATTTTACTCAAATCTTGCTGGAACGTGTCAGTGTAAATGCTAGGTTGGCCCGAAAGGCTCAACAATTGCAAGAACGGAGAAATGAACTGAGATTCAGCGCTGACAACAGACATTATGACTTTTAGGCGGGTGTTAATGTTGGGGGTGCTACTGCGATGAGAAGAAAACAATGATTCTTAGGTAACATCCCTCATGTAGATAGCGCTAGTCTGAACTTCCGAGCCAGTGAATGTATACCACGTGATATCTCACGTGAGCAAAAGAAATTGACTTGATTCGGACCGTATAAGTTAATAACTTTTTTACAATTTCTGAACATTATATAATGAAGCTTTTGGTTTGTAAAATTTGTCTTATTTATTTTTTTCTGGTTTTAACCTCAGTGGTCTTTGCATCTGCTATTTCATGTGTGTGTGTTCTAAGGTAAAGCAGCAAAGTAAGTTCCGGGAGGCAGGCGTCAGAGATGCGTAGAGCTGCGTTCGTAAATCTGTGCTTTGTTAGAACCCGGGAAGTAGCTTGGGGCAGGTTATCAATAGCCTAAATGTGTAGGGTATTTTGGGCTTAGCTGTATAGGTTAACAGTAGATTTTATTTGAATTGGCCTGTGCCTGAGACCTGGCAACGCCCTATAGCCGCTTATGCATTCTATCCCGGTAACATGAAGCGCCTACTTGCATGAGCGCCTCCACCTTGGTCATTATCCTTTCCTTTGCGCTATGAAAAGTCCGAATGTTATAATATTTCTCTTTCAAAAGATGCCAGGATGGCACCATCATGTCAAATGTACAGGCCTATCGGGTAGCCTTCTCCGTTTAGAACATCGATATCCGAGAAGTGTGAAACTGCATGTATGGGGCACGTACGTTCTCAATATCTCCTTTCTGAATTCAAATTGAAGGGGGTAAGCCACAACGGTGTACAACTCTTTGCGACATTCGTAGGACTAGAGTGTAACACACAATATCTGCCACATATTATAATCCAGAGACGTTACACTTTTATCTTTAGGTATTGATTGGTATGATAGTGAAATAGTAACTCTCTACGATAGTTTCAACGGTACGAGATGATCCAGTTTCGTAAGTGTGGTGTGAATCTATAGTACATGCTCCACTATCAAGCATATGCTATTTCATATGACGTATATTATTCACCCTTGGATAGCTATTACTCTTATTATAACATTATTTCGGGATGCTTGTTGTGTTATTTCCGCCGATCAAATTCAGAGTTGAGGCGCTGCAGTCTGGATAATACTGGGGTGTGCATTCAGTGCATAGACCCACATTCACGTATGTCTTACGGTCAGCCTATGTCGCTGGAGTGGGGAGTCCATTATCCTTCAGATCTAAGTCATTACCGAACCGTTTTTACCGAGCTGCGTTTGTGTCTGCCATGTACATGATCTATGGCCCTGGAACTGATTAGCGATCCGTATTTATGCGGCTTCTAGAATAGCGGCTGCAACATGACAGAATTGCGGCAGACGTGGATCAAACCGGCATGTCTGATAGCATAAATGTCAATAGATGTAGCGCTGAACGTCACTCGCCATGCAGCTACGCCGCGGTGATACTGCTGCAAGACTGGGGGAGCTGGTTGAGCCTCAAATCCCAGATTCCCTAGTCCTACTAACTCCGCTAAATTTGCCAAAAAAAGAACTCATACCCCCTTAATGGTCCAGACCCAGGTGCGTGAAAAAGCGTTACGTAACGGTGACTCGAAATTTAGAATTATACGCCTTTAATCCGCATGTACCCTTTTGGTCAGTCAAAACTACCCTCCAGCTAGCAAAAACAGCCTTGTTCTAAACCTAAGCATTCCTCGCTTGGTTACACCCGAAGTACTCGAGCCAGCTGAGGTGGGGCTGTGCGTGATAGTTAGAGTGTATTTCGTGAAAAGTGTAAAAGATCAAGCCGTTGGTCTGTCAATACAAGCCCAACTAACTGTAGCTGATACCATTGACGCGTGTATACTGGTCTCGGTACGTACACGGTGGGAATTATTCAGTCTCAGTTAAGCTTAAGTCTTCAAGACCACAACAACAGGAAGCCATATTCGCCTATTTTAAGCATATGTAGGTGTGCTGGTGTACCACAATTAATCCCGTTATTATTTGGGGTGTGCGTCTGACTCGGAAATTCATGTGGCATATTGTAAGTCATTGCCAATTAGCCTAATGTTTTTTGCAGGGAGACGAGGCGGGCAGACCAGGGTAGGCGAAATTTGAACAAGCGGGATCTGGGTAGACACACAGCCCGGGAAATTTTGCGACACACCAGTGGCTTGGTCTATTGTCTAAAAAGTATACTATTGTTCATGAAATTTCAGAGTGGAACTAAGTAGCTAAAATTTTACGGTAGGCCGCTTCTAGGGTGTATATTCCTCATGCAGAGCGCAGTGATACTGGGATTCCATGTTGGGGCGCTATGTGGATTCACTTTAGCTGGTAGAGTGAGCTTACGGTTTGAAGCAGGCGGCTTTTCGATAATGCTTGTTTTAGCATTGATGGCCATTTCATTCCTGATATTAGCGGCGATCAAGAGACGGTCGTTGACCTCAGAAACAATGCTTGGCATGTTACTGTATATGCCTATCCAACACAGCCAACGTTCCGTAGCCTATCGGTGAGTCGTACTAATGCGGGCTATTAGGAGAAAATTTTACGTGGCCTCCAAGTTTGTGGACATCACCAGTTCAGATTTTAATGTAATGCCCTAGCCTTTGGCATAGGCGTAGATCTGCGATGCATGGCATTAAGGATTCGATGGAGCGTTAATCCAACGTATAGATATTAAATTATCAGTCAGATGATAGGAAAAAGGCATTTTTGTACAGATAATAGTCACGGAAAGGGCTCGAAAACTTATCGAAAACGAATTGGCCTCTTCTGTAACCATTAATTTTTGATTTAGAAGGAACCAGTGAGTTTTGTGGAGACGCTTAAGTATATGAATGCACCTCAACCACAGGCCCATGCCAATATACAGTGTACGAGCTCAAAGTGCATCCCTCTAACAATTACCGGTGCGGCCACGGTGGTGGACGATATAACTTGTGTATCACTTCTTTTACTGCTAGAAAGTCATTTCCAACTATTGCCAAGATATACTCTCGGTGGGTGCTCATGGTACACGCGCGCAGTGTACCTAAGCGCCGGGAGCACAAGCATTAGTGTATTTTTATCGTAGCTTCATAAATTGCCCAATCTTAACAAAGTCGGATATCCATGTGTCTTTTCCTAAGATTGTATATCGTCCCAAAATGGGTACATCGTTACAAGCTTGTTTTAATTGTTTTCATTTATTCACTGGCTTCCGGATAAGGAAATTTATGGTGTATGCACAACAAGAAGCTGTTAGCAATTAGCAGCAGGTTAGCCATTATGCTGAAATCACGTTGAAGGCTCTCGTATGAACTGTATACAACTAACCCAACAATAACACACATAGTCAAAGTATGATATACCTCGATTGCGATACAAACTTCACCTCCATCTCACTTACTAGAAAAGAGATTCAGTTGTTTCGTATCAGAGGCTGAGAAAGTTGCAAAGATATGTGAGGCTTAAATGCCGCCCGAATTTGAGTGTTCATTATCGAATCGTATGATCTCCCTTGTTAGGTTTCCACAATAAGGAAATAGATACGCATACATGCGTGTATGCATAGAACAATAGATATTCTGTATGTGCATGTTATTGTGACCGATCACGGGATCCCATTATTGTTTCCGAGCCGGAGCAACACCAGTTGCAACCGATGACGGCCCCAGCTTTCTTTTTGCCAAGACGGGATATCTTCAGAGCTGGACAGTCACGCCGCGTCTTCTATTTTTGTGGTTCGCCCCCCTCTCCCCAAATAAAACGGTTTAGGATAGCAAGCTTTTACCTACAAACCTCTGAGTAAAGGCGGTTCCGAATTAGCTCGATGGTCTTTCACAACCTATCACAATTTGCACCCCCGGAAATATTATTCAACTGGTGGTTAAGATACAGAAAACGAGATAGGTGTCGCGGTTCGGGTAAGCGTCCACATGTGAATATAAAACCATCCCCATGTATGTGCATGCACATGAAAGGTAAGGCTGTATCGTACATAGACGGACTCAACACGAAAACCAAGCATGCATACAAAGGATCCCGATCCCCCATCTAGTTTAACGATTGTTCTTAACGGACTTAGCTGCTAAACTGAATTGTTGTCTCTTAGTGACGGTCCATTGGTGAAAGGTATACCGATTTTTGTAATGATAGCACCTTATAGAAATCAAATCCATCATACTATCACATCGCAGTTTCTTCTTGCCAAGTAGCCAACCTTGATTTCATCCGGTAAAGTCCAGTGATAGATAGAGGCTGAGAAAACTGAAAGGATATTTTGGGGCTCATCAGGCTTCATGTAAGGGATGAAAGTTTAAGGCCTACGGTGAGGATATGCAAAACGGCATGACATCGATCCGCTGCGCTGCTGCTAGATTGCTCCAAATTTCAGCTGCATGGCTATATTCGTTCCCATTTTGGTACACTAAAAACATATTGGCCCAAAAACAGTCGTCTCACCCGCCAGCCGCTAATATTACAGCCCTTGTGTGGCATAGAATCCTGCAACCTTAACTTTGCCTCAGCATGTTGTGAAACGCATGCAAGGTATACATGCACAGGATATGTAGAATCGGTGATTGCACCCAGCGGCGGATTTCTGGTTCGTTAACCATTACGTTTTCTGACGATGCATAAGCCTCGTCACACACAGCCCACAAACTGACGTAATATCCTCTACTAGGGTATCTTCTAGAAGCATTTAGGCGGTTTCAGTGTTACCCCCTGGTATTCAAACCTATGTGGGCCACAATATCACTCTCACTTTAGTAGCAATATTACCTGTTGAGTATGAGATAGCTCGAGTCCTTAAGCACACGTGCGAAAGAAAAAGTCGAGCGTAGTACCTTCGATCTGCGGGATTAGCGCAGAAGATTTGCAGAGTTTTCCGGTATTTATGGAACATAGAATGCGCTAGATTGCATAAGTGCATAAGCCAGGCTGGGCAAATCTCAAAATTCACCTACTGCATATAGTACTTTACCCTGGCGCTACAATGCATTGCATACAGTCACTAACAACGTTGCTGAGATCATTTTTTAGATGTGTACGGGGACTATGTACGATCCGCAGTATTAGTGCCGCTTAAACACCATGTCGCTTCGTGCACATGAGTCTACATGGTCAACAAACTTTTAAGCTCCTAGATATTAGCATCTAAGAGTATATAAGAGATCCATTTCCAGCCCCATTAGCGCATCCAGACCTCTACCATCTATCTCAACACTTACAATACATCCATTCCTTTAAATCAAACTCTCGCCATGTCCGACTCCAAAGCCTTAAAGGTGTTTATCCAACAGCCGGTAAACAAACAGATGATTGAAGCCTTGGTGGTGGCTACTCTTACCGTGCTCCCATGTCAAGGTGAATTTCAGAAATCCGCCTACCCCTCTCCCCCAGCCTCTCCTTCAGGACAGAGAAACCTTCCCTCCTTACACACTTTTATTACCAAGTTGGTGAAGGAAACTCACGTTTACACCGGTACATTGATGGCCACTCTTGTCTACTTAGGAAGATTAAGAACCTTGTTGCCAGCCAATGCTGAGGGTTTGCCGTGTACCAGACACCGTATCTTCTTGGCCTGTTTGGTTTTGTCTGCCAAATTCCACAATGACTCCTCTCCAAAGAACAAGCACTGGGCCAAATATACAGGCTTGTTTGAGGTTTCTGATATTAACTTGATGGAAAGACAGCTATTGTATCTCTTGAATTGGGACTTGAGAGTGCAAGACAATGAGTTGTACTTCCACTTGAAAGAATTCTTGGACCCGATCAGACAAGACATGTCTCAGGCAAAGCGCTTGAAGAAGTCAGTTTACAAGCCGCAAAAGCAAGTTCAAAAGTTAGAGCAACCAGCTAGCCATTTGTTACCTCCTGTTGTCATTCAACCTGCTCTCCAAAAGCACGCCTTCTCCCCATCTATGGCCATTACTCCTGTTGTTTGCTGTATGGAGACGTATCCCCTCTCCTCGCAAGCGTATTATGCTCTCGATTTTACTCCACAAGGTGTCAGCCACCATTATGCCACGATTTCATCCGCTTCCCAGTGTCTCGGTTCTGAGTTTTCCTGTGCTTCTCTGAGATCCTCTATCTCGTCCGTCTCCTCCATCGAGGAAGAAGAAGCCTTTATGGCTTCTCAACTCTACGCCTATCAACCACAGCATGGCGACTTGCACGCTGGACAGGTGTATTCAAAGCCTGGTTATTGTCAAGACCCGCAGTATTACCAGTACCAGCCGCAATACTATAACACGAGTCTCCCAACTATGCTTAATGCCACTCCCATTCACTCTGGCTATTTTTAAACTTGCATGAAGTTTTATCTTTATTGCCCGAACGCCTTTAGCGTTCTCATTCTCTTGCATCTCTTTTTGTTTACTTTGGATATAATACGGTTATTTTGCAGTGCATTTTCTTATATATTACATGGGAAATTTTAATACAACTGGTTTGATATTAACTTAGCTCTCTGTTCGCCACATGGGGATATTTGTAGGACGGACATCTGCTCCAGTCATATGAGTACAAATATCAAGACCATACGAGTGTGCTGTATAGACGAAGATCTATCTTACCTTTCTTATACATTTTGTACATATACCTGCCACCATATGTTTTTCTAGTATAACTCTAAAATACAACTGACTCCCATGCCTAGCTCTTCTGGTTTCGGCTGCTGTCCTGCGTTGGAGATGGTAAACCCCTTTTGCAAGTTCTATATGCATATGCACGATCGTAAATGCCTTCTCACTATACTATATTGGCAATACTCATCTAAGGAATGGCATACGACGTCAAAGGCTTGCTCCTTAATATAGTTATGTACATGTGGTACATGTTTTTATTCTTCGACGGTAAAATAGTTTGTAGTCTATTATTCATAACCGTTTACGTGTCTTGAAAGCCCCATATCAACACTAACATATTGGTTATACCAAATGGCCAACTTCAATGTTACAGGTGGCTCCCCTTGAGAAACAGATGTAGGCGCAGCTTTAAACATATCGCCAGTATTTATGGCACATCAATCGTGGAATGAATATGCGGCAACGATCTACCGTAAAGCGCCTCGCATGTGGTTCAATGCAGATGTACACCATCCAGCCCTCGATGTGCAGTTTTGAGCACGTATTTATATCAACTGAACCTCTAGGGAATGTCTTTTACAGCTGTATCTGTGGTTACCAGTTGCAGAAAAGGGATACATATGAACCCCGAGTTAACCGTACAATGATTGCTTGCCAGGTTCATCTTCCGAGTTTAATAGTTGTGTGCTCTAGGGAGCTCCCTACACCTCACTAATCAAAATTTCAGGATCATATAGACTGTCGTGACTTGTCTGACTCCTATAAATGCAGTTTAATGTTTTAGGCCTCCTAGTCTCTTAGTCTCTCAAATGCGGCCACCAAGATACAGGGGGAAAACTGCTTAGTTACCATATGCACGTGGTGAATGCAGGTTAAACCCTTCGTGGCGGACAGTGCAGGATACCGCTTCTGTTACCTCTGTCAGAAATCCAGGGTTATAACGAAGAATCTGGGATAGAGGCTTACATTGATGGAGCTAAACCCTTGGGTAGCACTTCTAAACCTTGCTAATAGGAATTTAAACAAGTAAGCATCCATGAAGCTTGTGTATATGAGCTATGACTTAAGGAACAAAGATCTCTCCCGTCGGCATCCGGCTCACTTATTTCACTTTCGTATAGCTGGCCTTCTTTCACAACATTTGAAGGAGTCTGTCGCATAAAGTTTGCATGTTATATAGACTATAACACATTAATTTCACGCCAAGAAGCTTGGCCTAATTACTGACTATGAGTGAGGGGACACCTCATTGTTAGGGAACGCGGAAGTAAACTGCGCAGTCCCGAATGGAAGTACTTGGGAATATATATGTCAATTGAGCCAGTTATCAGGAATAAAAAGACGACAACGGCAGGACTCAAACCTGCGCAGGCAGAGTCCAAAAGATTTCTAATCTTCCGCCTTAACCGCTCGGCGACGTTGCCCAACTTGTAAGTTCTGATGAACTATGGGTCAACGGCCTTAGAGGTCTAGATTTTTGTGATATTTAACCCAAAGTGTGGTATAGGTAATAGTGGATATTATTAGCTAGCTAAAAGAGAATGTTTTTCCTCTATCCGATATACACGAGAAAAGGGTGGTCGGTGGTCCCGTATACCGAGGTGGATACAATACCCGAATATCCGATTATTAGAGGTATGGACATAACGGCCAACAACGTCTGTCTAGTTGAATGGCACCTTTACTACATGAAGTTTTAACCTAGAAAAAACTAAAACTCTTGCGGCTCATTGATTTCAAGATGAATTATACATAGGTTAAGAAATAGGGTGTACTCTTAGCCACATGTAGCCTAATTAGTCGGATGTTTAATTTGATCTTACTATTCTCACATATTTATTACATTGCTAGCCTTTATTGATGTAATTATTGTGAGTCGTTTGAGTATTAATGGTCACATATAGACTATAAAGTATCGTAAATAATATCAACATATATCTGTATATATAGAGCTTAACGATATAAATAAATAATAAAACTATACAAATACGACTAAACTTGAAAATTAATAAATATAGTATCTCCACTTACTTCCTAACTGTATCACCATATAAAATAAGCACTTTTGGTTTTCGACTCGTAGTTGAAAACCGTATACTACTGAGTATCCGATTATATGTACAGGTTTTTACATCAGTGCTGTGGATCTCTGTGTTAAGCGCGTTGAAATTTACAATGTGCAGTAGAAATGTTGACGAGAAAAAGCCGAGAAAAATGCCTGTCGCGTTTCACATGCAGTTCGAAGTGCATTATACGTTATATAAAATGCGCCAAGTTATGGGTCCTAATTAGTAATGCGACCCAATAAACTACCAAACATGCCTAGATTAATATTGTACATATAGGAAATCGTGTCTGCCATACAAACCGGACAACTGGGACTAAACTGTTCAATGGCTCGTCTCAGAGTTTGTACATAAGACAAATCCCTATCATACGAATTCGAAATAAGAAAGTCTCTAGAGTACAAAGTCTACGAGGCTAATGGGTATTTGTACCATATGTACACTTATTTCAATGTACCGACTATACCCTATTTTCACCAATAGTACAAGAAAGAATATGCTATAGAGGCTATGAAAACGCCCAAAGTTCGTGTGAAAATGGGATCTGCAACGAGGCTACACAATGATTTTGTAGCTGCAAGACAGACTTCAAAAAAATGGCCTTGGCCGGGCAGGAATTGGAAACTTGGGTGCGCGGCGTGGAGTTTCGGGAGGAGGCTACCAATAGCATGTTTATTACTCCGGAGACGGCATATTTTGACATCCTGTACGGCCTTGCATCAGTATATGCATGTATAGTGTGAAAAAAAAGTACTGTCAGAATTATAACGGCTGGGGATCGGAAAATGTAGCGTAGCGCATCTCCCGCCAGGATGACCTCATGAAAGAAAAACTTAATCTCAAATAGCTTTGCATAGGCGAAACAAGGGATTTAAAGGTCTTAGAATCAGAGGGGGCTGGTATTACCAAGGTATACTATAAAACTGAAAGTTTAGCCGCTCGGCAGTCTGTTTGTATCGCTTTACAAGCATGAAGTGTTACAATTTGCCTATGCAGACGAAATAGCAAATCACCCCAAGGACTGCGGTCGGATGACTCTACTTTTTATTTGAAGGGCACAATAACAAAAAAGGCTTCGATAGGCGGGGCACTTCCGTGAGTAATGCGCTCGACATTATCCTGTAAAGCATATCCCAGTCTTGTTCCTATAGAGACTACTCGGGGGTCAACTACCGAGAAGCTCCTCTTTCCTATATAACCGTGACAATTTATCCTGCACACAAGAAGCATCTGAAGATTTCTCTGCCAGAATTTTGTATTATTGGAGGAGACATCGGCAGGGACCGTTAAGAATGCCGTATAAGATGCATAAAAATGTGCGATAACGGAGCGAAAATTGTTAAATCGCCTTGCCAAGCTGCAGGATGCAGCCGTTCCACCGGTCAGCCGCAAGACGCAACGTCTACGTGCGTAACACATCAGATGCAGCCGTTAGTATAGTACGTGGATCCTTATCCCTCACGTCAGCTCCGTAACCGGGCATGAAACCTCAGTCTTGTACAAAGCTCGCATCTCACAAGAGTTTTGGATATTTTCAACCCGTGGATTAACAGAAAACTCATGCAGAGGGGAGTTAGCTCCTCCGGTGAAGGTGCTTTTAACCGGTAATGGCCATTGACTCATAAAGCCAAGCAATTCAGTCAGGCGATAGATTCTTTACATTTTATAAATAAGGGAAATACCCCCAGTTCTACTTTCAGGTTACTCGCTTTTGCTTATCTGTCGTTATTTATTTTAACATTTACAAAACTATTCGATACCTCATATTGGTCTTCTCACATCCATTATACCAACATTAGCATAACCACAACTGTACACAACATGTCTGACATAGAAGCAAAGGGACCTTCAGGGACTGCTTCTGCCGAATCTCTTCCGTCGTGCTACGAAGGCCCTAGCGAGCAGGTGGGCAAGTGGCAAAACTTCAAAGATTCGTTCAAAAGAATGGATGAAACGGAGTTTGACCCTAATTTGTCCGAGGAAGAAAAGGCAATTATCGCCACCTCGAAGGCGCCCTTAAACCGTTCGTTAAAGTCCAGACACTTACAGATGATTGCTATCGGTGGTTCCATCGGTACCGGCTTGTTCATTGGTTCGGGTAGTGCTTTGAGAACCGGCGGACCTGCATCTTTGCTCATCTCCTACTTCTTGGTGGGGACCATTATTTACTGTGTCATGCAGGCTTTGGCTGAATTGGCTGTTACTTTTCCTGTCTCGGGTGCCTTCAGTGCCCACGCTTCTCGTTTCGTTGACGCTTCCTGGGCTTTCGCTGTTGGCTGGAACTACTTGATCTTATGGCTTGTTGTTTTACCCCTTGAGTTAGTTGCCGCGTCCATGACCATCACGTACTGGAACCCTGGTGTTAGTAACGCTGTCTGGGTAGCCATTTTCTACGTCATGATCATGTTTATTAATATGTTCGGTGTTAGGGGATACGGTGAAGCCGAGTTTGTTTTCTCCTTGATCAAGGTTGTCGCTATCATTGGGTTTATCATTTTGGGGGTTGTCCTCATCTGTGGAGGTGGTCCAAGCGATGATGGCTACATTGGTGGGAGATACTGGCAGCATCCTGGTGCGTTTCACTCTGGTTTCAAAGGTCTTTGTACCGTCTTCGTTACCGCCTTGTATTCCTTAGCAGGTACCGAATTGGTTGGTCTTGCTAGTGCCGAAACCAAGGAAAACCCAAGAAAGGTTTTGCCAAAGGCGATCAAGCAAGTCTTTTGGAGAATTATCTTGTTCTACTTCGTTTGTTTGTTGATTCTTGGCTTGTTGGTCCCATACGATGACCCTCGTCTTATTGGTTCCTCCTCTGTCGATGCCACCGCCTCTCCTTTTGTCATTGCCATTAAGAACGGTGGTATCAAGGCTTTGCCATCCATAATCAACGTTGTCATTTTGATCGCTGTCTTATCTGTGGGTAACGCCTCTGTATACGGTGCCTCCCGTACCATTGCATCCTTAGCTGCCCAAAACATGGCTCCAAGTATCTTTGCTTACATTGATCGCAGCGGTAGACCAATCATGGGTATTATCGCCCAAGGGGTTGTGGGCTTGCTCTGTTTCTTGGCCGCTTCCCCTAAACAAAACGAGGTTTTTGCCTGGTTGATGGCTTTGTGTGGGATGTCTACTCTTTTTACCTGGACCTCTATCTGTATTTGCCATTTGAGATTCAGAGCCGCCATAAAGGCCCAAGGGAGAACCACCGATGAATTGGCTTATACAGCCAATACAGGTGTGATTGGTTCTTACTACTCCATTGCTTTTTTGACTTTTGTCTTGTGTGCCCAGTTCTGGGTCAGTGTTTGGCCAATCGGTGCCAAGCCAAGTGCTGTAGTATTCTTCCAAAACTATGTCTCCATTCTCGTGATTTTGGTTTTCTACCTTGGCCACAAAATCTGGACTAGAAACTGGAAGCTCTTGATTCCATTGGCTGATATTGATCTTAACTCTGGTAGAAGAGAGATGGACTTGGAGTTGATCAAGCAGGAAATGGCTGAGGAAAGAGCTGCTTTGGCCGCAAGACCAAAATATATGAGAATCTTGAAACTCTGGTGTTGAAAGCTCTCAATTTAACGACCTCTTTAATGATTTACGGTTTTCTATATATATTTTAAAACAATTGAATGTGTTTTTATTACGGTTAAATAATTTTGTGGGGCTTTCATGCCCTATAATAGAACACATGGTGACATAACAGGCTACCCTGGACTTGTAAGTTATATCCTATAACAGCATGGAGCCTCATCCTCGATAGAATACGCATGTCTGACCACTCAACACTCTAAACTTTACTTTGAAGTGTATACCACTCACGGTTAATACTGCCGGCTATGTCTCTGCATATCAATGATCGAAAGGATCTAGAAGTACTATCAGATGGGCAAAACAATACATGGCTTAGGAGGGGTGTTGATACTTGACATAGGTATGTTTATCTCAGCTAGAATTGAGCTCGAGGGTTTGAGTATAGCAGGGACAAGCCTTATAGGGAGAAAGCTCAGATATTGATTTTTACGCAGGCCACCGTTATCCACACTGAATTTGCTACCCCCAATTCCCAAGTCATCAAGCCTTTAACTTGTAAACCTTTTCTTTTCAATATAAGGATATCGTCTTCGGTGAATGACGACTATATGGATGCTAGACTTGGGGTAGATGTGCTACGATTAAACTTAAATTAAGGCGCCTCCAGCCTCCATTCGGCCCTTCGAATCATTTGAATTAATTCGTTGAAATTAGTTTAATTTGATACTCTATAGCAATTTTGATCGTTGTATACAACCATTATCACCATGTCAAGTCTTCCTCGTCCATTTAATGGGCTTTTGGAAGCTGAACATCCTGTTAAGAGACTAATATACCGGACACATACAAAACACCTCACGTTAATCTTAGGGCTTGTTGTATGCAGCCTCCGGGTAACATACCCGATCGCCCAAAAATTTTCAAGGTGAAAAACTATATAAAGGTCAGTGCGTCCCGTACAATACACTAACCGGCACATTCGTTATTAACATTAACAAGTTCTCTACTCGAAAACACACAAATTAGGGATAAAATTTACTGAACTACGTTAATGGTACGTTTTTTTCTCATCTTACGAACAGGCAGCAATCAATCTTTGACTTGAATATGACGATAAAAACGCTGTGCACCAGTCTGAGCGGAAAACTTTTGTACTCTCCGTGTTGAAGACCAAGTATACCCAAATTTCTGAACCTTTCAATTAAGTCAATATTAGCAGATCTCAACTCCAAAATGATTTTGTGACTCGATATTAACTCAAATATAGCTCTTACATAACCGTTCAATACATTTTTGATCTTTAATTTTCTTGTAGCTTCCAGCTTGTATACCACTTGCCGTTCTAAATTTACATTCTCGATATCAGGCGGATTACCCGCAGTTTGGAGTTTTGATTGCATATATTTTACTCTTCAGCTCTAATAACCATCAATACCCCTAAGCATGAAACAAGTTAACAATTATACCCATATAAACCTCAGACAGACCAGATAACCTAGTTCTTCACCTTCTTTTCCATCTCACTTAGATACAACTTTAAATGGTTGTTCAAACGTTCAATCTCCAAGTTGGTTTCTTTCAACTCCGTATTGTAGTTTTTCTGTAGTTCATTCATTCTGTGTTCCAAATTAAGGATATATTGCTTCTTTTTCTCCAAGTCTTGATCATTCAAGTCCCTTTCCGTCACCAATGTGGCGTACTTAGAGTGTAATTCCTCCATCTTGCTTTGGAAACTGGCTCTCTTCTCCTCAGCTTGCTTCTTGGTTCTTTGTATCTTATCTTCATTGATGGTCAACTGTCTGGTAATCTGTTGCAATTTCCGGTTCAAGTTTGATAGGCTTATCGATTGCAGGTCGTGGAGCTCCTGGAACTTATTCAACTTATTCAAGTTTAGCTCCTCTTTGTTCAAATCATTTAAAATCTCTTCCAAGATTTTGAAGAGATTCCTCAAGTCTTGTTCAACTATCTGGAAAGACTCGATCGTTGCCGAATAATCTCTCAACCTGTTTTCCAAGATAGCCAACTGAGAAGAATCCGAGTCCAATTTGTTTTGAAGATCCTCATTGATTTTGATGAGCACTTCAGGCCTCTCTAATAAGTAACCCTTGATCTTGTCCAAGTTCTTCTTCGCTTCGATCATAAGGTAGTTGTGGTCCTCCAATTTTTTGAGCAAATTGATCTTTTCATTCTTATAGTTTGCATGCTCCATGGTCAACATCTCCTGGACTTTTTTCAACTTTTTCAATTCATTCTCAATACGGGAATTATATTCGTTGATTTTGTCGATGGAGGTGGTTTTGGATTTTGACGGCTGGAGCTTTCCTTCCAACTCGTTGATTTTGTTCACAATCTCCACATTTTCCTCTTGCGCTCGTCTAAACCTCTCCAAATTTTCCTCGCTTACGGTCAAAAACGGCTCACAGTCTAGTATGTGTTCTTCCCTAAACCTGGCGAAATTCACCACTGCACTTGTAATCCTCTGAAGCCGCTGAGGATCGGGATGGACAAGGTCTAAAACATTGAAATCGTGGAACCCGCAGTTACTCAAGAACTGAAACATGATCTTCTGCAACAAAATAAGGTTAAAGCTCTCCACTGATTCGTCAACAAACTCAATGTCATCTGGTCCCGGGTCACTCTGCTGCAATTCTCTTACTTTCCTGTTAAACGCTTCGGGCGAAATCCCCATGAAGAGATCGATAACTTGATCATACAAGGTTCTCACGTATTGCGCAGTGGGTCTCAGCAATAGTTCCTCGCTAGCAACAAATTCCAAGCTCTGCAAGCACAGCGTTATTTCGGATAAGTCGAGCCTTGGGATCACTGTATCTTCTTTTTGGCCGGTTTGGCGGCGCACTGATGACGGCGGATTGCGGACCCTATAGACGGAGCTCAGACGTGACATCGCTGGTTTAGGTGTGTGGATTGGAAAAGAGAATATAGTGTGCGAAAGATTAACTATGGTTGAGAGAAATTAAATTGCCTCGTGATCTGATCATCTGGTTTGTTTACTTTGCTCGAATATTCTCCACGCGTCTAAGTAAGCAGTACCTCACACAGAATATCGTGTTCGGCTTCCCTACACCACACACGACCTTGCCCCGGTTTCAAACCTGGAGAGCGCGGATGAAAATTTAGAGAGCTGCACTAAAAAACAGACTCCAAGTGAAGCATTAATCAACCAGATATTCACTACACTATCACACATGTTGGCTTCATTAAGAACCGTTAGGTTCACCAGACATTTCACCTCTGTCGCAAAGGCTTTGAATGCCAAAGCCCCTAAGCCGCTTGAGCTTAAGATGAGGATTGAGCCAATCCCCAGACCAAACGAACCGTTGGAAACCAAGAGAGCCAGATTGGTCTACCAATCCAGAAAGAGGGGCATTTTAGAAACCGATCTCTTGTTGTCTCAGTTTGCCAAGTTGTACTTACCGTCCATGTCTATGGAGGAAATGGTAGAATTCGACCAGTTAATGGACGAAGCTGATTGGGATATCTACTACTGGGCCACCAAGAATTACACTGTGAACCCGATGCCTCAAAAGTGGCAGGAAAGTGCACTCATGATGAAGTTGCAAGTTATGAGCGAAAACAAGGAGAAGAGACTCTTGAGAATGCCTGAGTTGCATGACATCAAAAACTAGCTTAGGAACCATACCCCTCTTGTACTTAAATTTTGACGGCTTTTTACGATACGCTTTATACTATTCGCCTGTGAAAGGGTGTAAACTACAAGCCCTTGAAGTATGGCACAATAATAAATATAAAATAAATATGTATGCGGTTTAGCTCACATAGAGGATTGCAAAACCGATGGTTCAAGCAACGACGAAAAAAAAGGAAGGTCGCGTTACAACGAAACCCAAGGGATCAAGGATCTCTCGAAGACAGCGTGATTAACTGTGGGCTGGATCCCAGGTAGCTGCTGGCATGGATATATGCTCGTTGTTCTTTCTGACTCTCTCCCACTCTCTCCATCTCTTCATGAAAATCTTGGAGTGATCGAACTTACCAATAGCATCACCGTGGCCACCTTCGTCATCACCAACGATTGTCCTGGTTTCACCCCAACTGAAATCGTCAAACTTCCAGAAGGAATAAGACGGCAAGACGAAATTCCAAATTGGCAAGGCCAAAATGTAGATAACCATCCAACCGATGTAGGAGAATCTCGATGCGGTAACCACAATCAAGACACCCGGCAAACCAAAAATAATACCCAAAAGAACCAATGACAAGATTGGAGTTGGCTTGGAAACGATAGCAACAACAATAACATATAAAGTGAAGGCAATAGCAGCTGGCAAAACCAAGGTACCGACCAATTCGATACCAATAACAAACTGCATAGAGAAACAGAAAGTGCCACATAAGTCATTGACTAACACCAATTCCATCAAGTTATGGACAGTGGAATTAATCCAACGACGACGTTGGGATAACAACACACTGAAAGTGTCCGGAACAATGGTTTTACAAGCAGCCTTCGGGACGAACACCTGTTTTCTCTTCGGGAAGGTTCTCAACATCAAAGAAGACAAGAAACGATCCTCACCCAATAACAACAAGTTCTTTCTGTGCAAGGTGGACACATCGTTATCGTAGTATCTTTCGACGATATCTGGATTGGCCAATATCGGAACCCAGTAGCCGTCATTACCCTTTGGTGCCTTGATACGGTACATACAGAAACAGCCTGGTAAACAAGTAACACTGCCAAAAACAGACTCGAAGGCCTTGGCTTGGTGATGGGAAATAAAGTACTCAAAGACCTGGATAGCTGTGACCCAAGACTGGGCCTTGTTGGCAATCTTGGTCTCACCACAGAGACCCATAATGTCCGGCTTCTTCACCATCTCGGCAACCATGTGAGTCAACGAATCTGGGAATACCTTCGTATCCGCGTCAACCATGAGAACAATCTCGTACATGTCAGCCATCAACCCTGTAATACGCCAAATATTCTGGAACATTTCAAATTCCAACCTGGTCATTCTTTCGTCAAACATAACATGCTGGAAAAAGGACATCATAATGATCTGGGAATCACGTTTACCTCTGTTACCTGGTTTGGAACCAGTGGCTTCGGATGGAGTACCACACTTGACGATGGTAACCATAGGAATTCTCTGCTGCTTTTCAATTGGTACAGTAGTATCGTCGTACTTGTAGAAACCGGTGTAGACCTTCGCCATGTTGTGACGTTTGGCACCACTGGCAACGGCGACATAGGAGTGAGCTTCCACCCTGTCCTCGGGAATAAGCAAATCAGTCATCATCTCCAAAGCGATTTCTGGGGTGGTCTTGTCATTACCGGAACCCTTGATCAAGCCATCGCAGACGACCAAAAGCAACTTGTGGGAGTTTGGGTAATCGGTTGTAGCCAAGGAGTCCAAAGTGACACGCATACTGGCCTCATCCTCAGAGTAACAAGTGACAAAACAAATGGTGTGGGCCAATGGGTAACCATACGGTTCATACTCGGCTGGTGGTTGGGCCACGATATCTGGATGGATCAAGTCCGGAGACAACCCACCAACGGTGTAGTCGTCCATAAGGTCCAACGTCTGGGAATCGAACGGGTTCAAAATAGAGTTTGGACGAAGTGACACAAGATCAGTCCTGGACCCTTCCATGTATGACTTCATGTTTCTCAGTTTCTGGTTCCCGACAGAGGCGGCAGCTTGGGTGGACATGGTGGTGTACTTGGTATTGGCGTTCATGACGGAGTCATCGTATATGTTCTCGAACTCTCTGTTGATACCCAAAGACAACTTAGAACCTCTTTTAAAGACGCTCTTTCTATTGGCTTCCTTATTCTTGTAAGCAGCTCTGGCTTGCACAGGTACAGGGCGGACCGGGCCGGAAGAATTCATGTTGTTAGACCAGTCCTCGATAGCGTTTTGATGCTTGTTCATGGTTTTCATGTCAACCTGATCAGCACCCTGCTTTGGAGCAACAAGCCACTTGAAATAACAAGCAACAATGAACTTCGTAACAATGACAGACAAAATGAATACAAGAGAAATGTACAACACAACCTTGGACGAGATACAGCCGATAGTGTCGGAATCGACAGAGCCGACCTTGATGATTTCAGTCAAGCAACGGGCAGCTTTGCGTTCGGCATTGTTGGTCAAGAGCATAGAGATGTCGTGGCCCTTCATGTTAGGGTCGTTTCTCAAGCTGTCGAACAAGGGTGGGTATTCCAAGTCGGTGTATTGGATCCAGTCAATCAAATCGAGGTCCAAGACATTACCGGAGTACACCACCAAGTTTCTGGAGGTGTTTTTGAGGTCATGCCAACTGAAGTATACATCCGCACTCACCTCCAAACCGTAATAGGCTTCTCTGGCAAACGCACTAGTGTGGCAGGCGTACCCATCATAGTACTCGGTGGTGAAGTTAGCCTCGGTGGTGCCGTCTTGAGAAAACAACCTGCAAGGCATGTACCATGCCAATTCTTCACCGTCGAATGGGATGGTACAGTTGTCTCTTGGGACGATGAGTCCCTTACAGTTACCGTTTACGTTCTGAAACAAGAACGACGCATCCATCCCACCGGCATTGACAGGTGGGTACAATACATTGGCACCGTTACTGATACCGGCAGCTGCTGGATGCTGGGAGCTGGTCAAATCAAAGGTACGGCCGTTGATGATCAAGAAACCGCTGTCAATTTCGTTGTTTCTCACACGAGGAGTGGTGTCTTGGCATACAGTTCTGGTGAAACCGAAGGTCAAGAAGGCAATGATGGCAGCAGTACAGAGAATAATGGACACAAGACCCATCTTTTCTCTCCAGGCAAACTGCGCCTCCTTACCTTTGATGCCAAATAGGCTCAAGAGCGGGCCTGGCGCCCAGAACGTGATGATGTAACAGTAGACGGGCCAAATGGTTAACTGTTTCCCTTCCGGGGCTTTGTCGTCACCAGTGATACCGGTAGCAGAGGACCCAATGGCGGCCGCGGTTGGATCATTTGGGATGTTAATGTAAGCACCACCAGAACCACCCGCATTAAAGTCTGACTGGACTGGGGCTTGCATAATGACGTCCTGTTTTCTTGGGCTGTAGTCGATTTCGTCATTTAGCCCGTACACCTCCGTACCACCCTTCAACTCTGATCCTGAGGCATGAATGTATTCATCCTCGACCAAGTTTTCAACGTTACCGTAAGGGTTGGTGTGCATATCGCGCAACGGGATTTCGTTCGACTCATAGTCCCCTTCCGAGGTGCGGGAGATTCTGGGGCCGTTGGCGGTTCTTTGGTTTATGTCAAACTCGGTGCCTGCGTTGGCATCCATGCCCGAAGCCTGAACCTTGATGTTGGAGGATGGGTCATGAACCTTTTTGCTATAGTGGAAGTTGGGGTGGTTAGGGTCAATACGTGATCTCTCTGGTCTCACGAGAGACTTTTTTCTGTAGGGGTGGTTACCCTCGTGATCGAACGATCTGTAGGCCTGAGAGGAGGAGCTGGCTCTGTTCACTAAATGGGTTAGTGCATGGAACAGACAGGAGCATCAATCACTATGAAATATACGTACTGATTCACGGGCAAATGGCTGGATTCTATTGGTATGTGCTTCAATCAACAATGAATGGAGGTACAGGAAATTCTTCGAATGACAGCGAAGAGGCAGATGATAATAAACAAACACTTAGCGAATCAATCTCTTTTGATAAGCCAGAAAATTGAGCCGAAGAGTGAAGAGCTTATTGGGGTATAGAAAAATGTTTACTGGAATTTGTATTGTGCGTAAAAATAGTCGTTATGCAGCGATCAGAACTCGAGTTGCTGTATACTTGGTCTGAAATTTTTTACTGCCGTGCTATTTCTTTTTCGAGCTGCTGTGTTTACGCTCTTTCCCGCTGGGATCTCTCTGTTTTGATACTGGATCAGTTCTGAAATGAGAGTACATGCAGGATATCGCGTTCAACGCAAACCCACTGCCCCCCTGCGGTTAGAAAAGTGTTGCGTAGGAGGACTTCGCCACCATGGTGACATGCATGGTTATGAAACCTACGTTAGGAGCGTCAGATCTATTAAAGAGCAGAGTTCACAAAGCGTTCCGACCGGAAGCTACCCAGAGGTTTCAAACTGGTTATGCAAAGAATATAATTATCTACTAATAGAAAGAGCCAACGTCAAGTTGCATCTGAAATCTGGCATTTCGAAAGAAAGTAAGAAGAGGGGCGTTGGATACGAAAAGGGCCTTGCTTGCAACACTGACACCCAACACTGGAAAATTGTCCTCGTGACCAGTAAATAGAAAAAAAAAGCTGCAAATTTCGGTTAATTTATTCAGATACTAGTTTGGAATTGAATAGGATATCATCCGTTTTGCACATCTTGGGAAGCCACCGGGGCTATCCACCATTCACTTGTCCTGGAAGGGAAACGCGAAGATGCCCATTACGCAAAGGTTTAGAAATCACAGTCTTCAGTAGTTCAGAAACAGGAAAATAAGTATCGTTGCGATGAAGTGGTGGTAGCCAACTAAAATTCAATACTACATACAATTTCCCACGGTTCTGGGATAACTCACCATACCGCGGCGATCAACTTTGGATGAAAATAAGATAGTATAGAAAAGATGTCGCAGTTGAAAGGCCGCTGAAAGGAACTAAGACTTAGGATCACAATGAGATAACTTGATACTTCATCGGGGTGTTGGTGGTTAGGGAGAGCACAGTAGTTGGTGTGTCACTGGAATCAATAGAGACACCAGAGTCACTAATGTTATCCCTCCTATCAAGTATTCGAAGAATAGAATCATATGGGTGAATATCTGGGGATATAGACCCGGAACCATGACATGATAGAGTCTCGTGGTACTTAGCATATCGTTCCTTGTGTTTCTTCAATCTCCAGGTGATTGGAGGGCAGGCATCCTTCAGGGTATGTGTGACGGTCATCAAGAGGCGACTGGAAAGTTTCGGAGAGGGGTCAAGAAATTAATTCCCGAGAGTGAATGGAGAAGTCACTGGATTTGTATGCCTTATATATGGCGCCAATGGAATATATTTTATTCAAACCATAACTGCCTGGAGAGTGGTTGTGGTATGCATATGCACTGATCTTTGCAACGCTCTCTAGACAATTTACCACCCTATATAACTACGTAATTACCATACATTAGTTGTGAGGATTTTCAGACTATTGTGCAACAGCACGCGATGCCGTGCATAAAGGGGAAACTAAAAGTGAGTTCACGCCAGAGGACCAACGTGCCAAGCCTGTGTCATACATCACCTTTCCACCTTGGGGCGTAAGGAGCCAGAAATTGACCCCTAGGAGGCTAATCGTAATCTTCAAGCAGGAAGTGGGCCGTGCTATTTTTAGCGGTGTTTCATCGATGCTGTACCAATGCGAGTGAGCTAGACGAGCTGAGTATCCGTAAGGGGTTATAACTTCCATTTACCACATTATGAAGCTCAAACGTTAAGGCACACAATAGCACCATACCCTAGTACTATGTATATCACCCCTGCACTGAAATATACATCCCTTCCTATTCTTGGTACTGTTGCGCAATCATACTGTATGTAAAGTACCCCTATCTGAGGAGTTCCACCTAGATATATTAGAAGCACTGCCCAAACGATCCATTATGGCTCCATTTCACTAGACTGGTAAGGGCGAATATTTCGACAAAAAAGTCGCGAGAGAACTCCTTTTCGGATTGCCGTTGTCGGCGCTCTTGAGCCGTTTCCTCATCCGTCACAAATGTACCGTGCATGTGCCGCATATATGTCATATAAGGTTTTTCGCCTAACAATAGTGTAAAGCAGAAAGCTAAGCGACAGCCTACAGACGGGAATTGTGTCCAGGGACCAGATACAGAATAAATGCGCGTGTCAGGGGGTTGTACAGGAATAAGGGGTGCGTCCATTGGGCAGAAATTTCATCGACTACTTTGTTCTAGCCATAACCAGCAAGAAGCTTATATATGGCTTGACCGGAGAGTGTTTTTAGGTTAAAGCTTCCTTGCTGCAGAGTTGAAAAGGGTTTTCCAAACTCCGTAACTCCCCCGTAGAGTGTGTAATAACACGACACAAGCCTACTCTTATAGTTACCCTTCATTTTTGGAGCAATCCTCTGAGTACTTCATTTACCCAATTCCCGAAATACCGCGTCTTGTAACCTGTTTTATATAGATGCATATACGTTTTATAGTTCCCCGTGGGGACCCCAGTCTGTCGGAATTTTGTCTCTTCAATGTCTGTATTGGACACTACCCCCCTCCACGATACTCAATCTCATAAACTGCCTCGCGCTCAACTTGAAACTGTACTGTTTGATGGCACTTGGAGATTTCTCCTTTCCCTCGTAGACTCGCCGCTCGTAACGGTGCATGTGGCGGGCATATGACCTTGGATTGGTGACAACAGTGGCTTTCTTCAACTTACAGTAGCTGGAGTACGCTGATCTGCTGTTCCAGACAAGAGTGCCCACACTGCAAGGTGGCGACGACTCAGACACGGAGCCAGCATCAGCTCCGGGCACACTGGCCTTCTTAATCAGCTTTCTGATGATGATGCAGTGCGGCTCTTCCTTGTGCAACACCTCGTTGGTATTATAACAGTGCATCTTGCGGGTAACTTGGCCAAAGCCCTGGAGCAATAACCTATCCACGGAGGTGCTCACTCTCTTACGAGTTTCGGCACGGATACTTTCGGCGGTGCCCTTCATGAAGACGTCGATCATCTTCATATGCTCCAGAAGATGCTTCATGATGGCGTACTTCAACGTACGTTCCATCATTTTCTGGTCAATATAGGTCTTCTTCAAATAAAATCTGGACTTGGGCAACTTTATAGCAGAGGCCGGCGCCACAAAGAGCAAGTTGCCCGATTTCCGGATGAGGCCCTCAAGGTATTGCTTGATGTTCATCACCTCCACCAATGCCAACGAGTCCTCATCCGTGCTGGGTCTCTGAGTAACTTTCTTGGAGGCCCGGTCAACCATGTTTAAGAAGGCAAGTTCGGGTTTATCTGTTTCAATGATAGTAGAGCCATAGATCAACCGATATGTCACCTGGCGTGGGATAGCCTCAAAGGCCTGGTGCTGGGGCCAAATATCCAAACAGGGGGCTATTTCCCAAGGGGTGATGCGTTTGTTATTGAAAAATCCGGGTAGCGGTGGCAACTGGTCCAACACATCCTTCACGTAGGACCCTGGCGGGTAGTAGTCCAAGTGCTTTAAATCGCACAAGTCGAGCTCTTCAGGCATTTCTGTGGGCCGGGGATTTGCAGATGGTTCAAGTGGATGCTCGTAAGGATTGGATTCGGTGACGTAACTCATAAATAAGGGTTTACCGTAGCCGCCGGATAGGGTGAGTTCGTTGTAGAAGTCCTGCTCACTGATCTTGCTGGTGTCGTGGGGACATTTGGGCAACGTGGACTGGCATCGCCTGGTGGCACCAGCCCTGAAGGCTAGTAGGAGCTTTGAGCTAAATATGGATTTGTAGAGCATGCCAGAATATGTACAGATAAGAATAGCTACGGGCGTGTGCTCTATATGGGCGTCTCTCTAACCAGTGCTTATATATAGCGACTGGCTCTTTTTCGGATTACGGAGCGGTTGGCTGAGGGCGTGCGCGTACCGGTTTAATGCAGATAGTTCGTGCATCTACCGGGCCCACTTGGGCTAGGGTTAACGTTACACGCACATAAGACTGCTGTTCTTATCAGTGGTTGAAGGTTTCTGCCTCCCGCCAACTAGACATGACTACGATCAACCAATTGACGTCAGAATTGACGAACTTGATATCGGAGTCGCGCCGACGGAACCCCGAAATTAAACAGGCGTCAGAAAAGTCACTATCGTTGCTCAAAACATATCATGGGAGTACTCCGCAAGCAGAGGCCGAATTTTTGGCCACGGCGGTGGCGCATTCTGCCGAATTTATCACCCCGTTCGTTGCATCTTGCCACACACGAAACACAAAGTACAGCGCCATTGCCGTGCAATGTCTTAACCGCTTGGTATCCGCGAAGGGCTTGCCTGTAGAACGTTTGGGAGAGGTGCTAGACGCGCTTATCGAGGCTACCCATTTGGCCATTGAAATCCAGTTAAAGATTTTGCAGAGCTTGCCGTCTCTCTTCCAGAACTACAGCAATGAGATTAAAGACCAGTTGGTTGCCAAAATATTGCAGCTATGCGCAATCTTGCAGAGCAGCAATAAGGTGCCCGTGGTTGCGAGCACCGCAGGCGCCACCTTCCTGCAATTGGTGATTATGGTATTCGAGAAGGTGAAGCTCGAGGATACCTCTATCAGTGAGAGCGAAAAGTGTTATGCCGTGCAGTTTGACAGCGATGAGTCGATTTCGGTGGGACCAAAGGCGTACGACGCATACCGAGTGCTTCTAGACTTGGTACACTTACTGGACAAGACTAGGAAGCCAGTCTTCTTGCAGTTTCCGATTCAGGCGTCAGAAAATTTCCGTTTCGAGCTTATCGAGAACATTTTGATCAACCAGTCGCAGTTGTTTTTAAAACACAAAGAGTTGGCGCACGTGTTACGCATTGAGATCGTTCCGCTTTTGTTGCGTGTGTTTTCCAGTAGCAAGAACTTCGGTGTGGTGGTACGGATCTCCAGGGTGCTCCTTCTTCTCCTCAAGACCTTACTAACGCTTCTTACCGTTGAGTGTGAGATTGTGTTGTCGCTATTGGTGTTTGCCTTGACCAAGGAGTCCGCGTCTCCCGAGTGGAAAAAAATTTTATCGCTTGAGGTGTTTCACGGAATCATGCTCAACTTTGACTTTATCAAAGGGATTTTCGAGAAGTACGACAATAAGACGCACGAAGCCGATGCTGGTGAAGGGATTACCTTACCAAAGAAAATCTGGAGTGATTATTTCTCGGCTGTTGACACCTACGTCCATTCCCACCGAGAATTACTTCACGTGAGGACTGTTTTGCAACCCTCTTCTGATGCTTTCGATGAAACTGGTCCAAATACTCTGGGGAAGACTATCAGACCAAACGGCGCGCAAGGGACTAACCACGGCACAGATGCGGGAATTTCCATACAGGCCTCCACTGTCAAGGTTGCTTACTTGGATTTATTGGACAAGTCAGACCCTCCGCCGACGACTCCGCCGACGTACGCTTTGTATTTAATTTTAGTCTCCTTGAATGCGTTTCTGGAGGGAACTATGAACCACGTCCACGAACTATCTGCCAGATATCCGAAAGCAGGCCACTCGCTTGTGTTTGATTTCTCTCAGGCCACCCTGGACGAGAAGTTGCGGTTGGACGTCACATGTGTTAGTCATTTGTTGAAACACAATCACGAGAAAGTCATCTCCATGTACCTGGTGTTCATGTACTCCACTTTGGATAATGTCTTGTTCCGTTCACTTGTACGTAGTATGCAAAAGCTTTGTCATTCATCCGGATTGCTTGACCTCGAGTCTCCCCGCAATAGCCTCTTGGAGCTTCTTGCGAAAGCTACAATCAATAACGAGATAGCGGAAGGTGGCCCGACTGATAGTGGCTATTCCATTTCCTCTATTGTGGGTACCATCTCATCCACCATTGCCAATACCTATCTTACACACGATTTGCATGTCCCGTACTACCATAGTCGTGAATTGCATACAAGAAACGTCACATGCTTCAAAGCGCTTGTAAACTTGGCAATTTCCTTGGGGCCAAAGTTGCAGAGTCAGTGGAAGACCATCTTAATCACATTGCAATGGACCGACTATTACATTCAGGGTATCAGCACAGATGACGCGTCGCCCTCGTTTGCTAAAGGAGAATTAACCAGCTCAAACAATGCCTTACCTCCCCCTCCCAAATTGAACAAGACTGAAATCATGGCTATGCAGAAAATCGTTTCGCTCTTACATGACAGCTTCAGAGAGTACGACAACGTTGCTTTCTTCGATTTGGCCAAGGCAATCTGTGAACTCTCCGATGTGGTGCTTCAGAGCGGCCGCTTTTCCAGTCCAACGGATGATACTACGGGTAAGAACCCATTTAGTGATGGGCGGCTTGATCCTTGCGTGTACAACCGCAAGTACTACATCAACCAATTGAGGGATATTTCCGAGTCGAAAAAGTTTTTGATTGAAAGCGACAAGAACTGGAACTTTATTGTGAACTACTTCATTAAATTGGGTACCGATAGAAGGTTGTCTGATGACATCAGAATTCTTGTTGTCAACAGCTTTGACGCTGTTTTGAACCATATTACCGAAGAGGGGTTCACGGTTGATCATTCCAACGACGGGGATGGTCCAAACGTGATTGCTGAGACCGAACGCAAGAGCTTGACGCCACTAATGGGCTTTATCGAGCAATTATTAGCGATGGATATTCCCGAGGAGTTGTTGGTTTTGAATACTGAGGTTGAGATTATTTTGAACGTGTTGAACACCCTTCAGAGCTTGTTAGATAGACATGGGATCTTTTACAAGAATTCTTGGGATGTCGTATTCAAGATCTTGAATTCCCCGTTCAAGTTTAGTCGATTTTCTGAAGACGATGCAATCGCCGATGCAACGCTCAAGGAAAAGATTCGTTTGCTTATTGTCTCCGCTTTTGACACCATGAAATTGATAATGGATGAGTTTTTATTCTCGCTTTCCTCGTACCAGGTGAAAATCTTGATTGATTGCTTATACAACTTTAGCGAACAGCAATTTGAGTTGAATATCTCATTCAGCTCCATCAGCTACTTCTGGTCCATCAGTGACTACTTGAGAGGCGTGGTCACCAAGCTGAAAAGCTATTCCACCGTCGAGTTGAGAAAGAAACTAGAGGAGGCAATCAAAAAGGACAAGGACTTGACTGATGTTGTTACAAATTCCGACAACCCGAACACTCTATACAGCGCGCTCTGGGTGTATCTACTTTACATTTTGGCACAAATTTCTGTTGACAACCGATCCCAGGTCAGGAATGGTTCGATTCAAACGTTTTTCAGAATTATTGATTCCCACGGAAAGTACTTCCCCTCGTGGAAAGTGATCTATGATACGGTATTGCCGAGGATTTTTCAGCTGGAGATCCAGATAGAAGCCTTGAAGAGTCCCCCTAAACCCGAGCAGCTCGAAAGTTTGGATTTGGTTTTGCAGGGGTATATCTCTATGTTGACGGTTTATCTGTCTGTATTTGTGCAAGAAGGAGTTTACCTTGAGTACTGGGGAGGTTTACTCGACTATTTGGAGAAACTCGTGCTGACCAACTGGATCGAGTCAAACATTGTCATCTTTGATGGTTTCAACAAGATCCTCGAATGTTTCGGCGTCACACCTCACCCGGAAACATCTGGTTTGGAGAAGAGATTCTTCCAATTTTGGTCCCAGTTTTCTGTGTCATACAACAACATTCTGAACAAGTCCTACCAGGTACTTTTGGTGGCCTTCATGAAGTCTTTTGCCCCACTTCACGAAATTAGCGAGGCTTATTTGACGGCTGAAGAGATTGGGAACGTCCTTGGTGTTTTTAACTCGTGCGCCCGCTACCCAATACTTCCAGATATGGTGTCAGACTCTACCCGCTGCACGGAGTTGCAATCTTTAGTGATGGCCAATATTCGATTGTTAGTCTCGGATGATGTAATTGCCCAGTCGCTTGTGATCCAACAGCTAGGGACTTTAATTGTTCTTCCTTTATCTACACGTGCTCGTATCGTCAAGAAATTAGGCGATAAAGCGTCGTCATTCAATCGAATCCCTACTTTTGCAGCCATTAGCCACCAGAGTGTGAATATGTTGAAGGAGCAGCTCTCAAAGGATCTCCCAATGAAGACTTTAGTGCTTGACGGATGCGTCAGTAAATTGTTCAAGCTGTTAATTGAACCAGCAAGAATTCAAGCGAAGGGTGCTCTGACAGACAATGACTTGTGGGAGGAGTGTGTTACTATGGTTATCGAATTGTCGGCCAAAATTGTGAGTACATTCCGAGAGGATGATACCGTAAACTCCATCCCATTGGACTTGAAACATGAGCTATGGACCATCATCATGGAGACCCTTATGTTGTGCGTTAGTGCACCCGGAGAAGGTTCCAGCAACGATGAGTTCATTATCGAGAGCTACACGCAGCTCCGCAACCTTGTCATCATAAACTCCGAGCTCCAGTCGATCCCGGATGAGTCATTGACCAACGTGGTTCATCTGATTTGGGAGACGTCCTTCTTTTATTCCATGAACGAGGTTGAGTCACAGATATACGGTTCAGAGACGACTCTGATAGAGGGGAACACCCATACGCTAGTGACCTTTGATTTTGAGAACAATTACGGATCGACCAGTCCGTTAAAGCTTTTTCCAAATATAGCTTTGAGACGTGCATGTTTGGAAGATTTGACCAACTTTACATCAGGCACTGACGATATTTCTAAGGTTGCAAACATTTCTCTTCCTTACTTTTTCAACCGCGCTGGCTTTGCGTTGAGAAGGTTTGTGTCGGATGAGTTATTGCTGAACCGCTTGCCTTTACCCAAGATCCAGCAAGTTGAATTTTTGAGCATCTTACACGGTTTGAAGGTTGTATTGCAAACTTCTCCACGCAACAGCCGGGTGGCTAAAGACTTTATGGTTCTTTCTCCTATTTTACTCAAGTGCTTGCCATATGCTGGAAGAATCCCTGGGGGCTTAAAGGAGTTGGAGGGTTTGTTCAAAGAGATTATATAGATGGGTTTTGCATTCACAATTTTATAGTTATGTTTTGGTACTTTGTCATGTAAGGGCTTGTACTTCGAGAGAATAATTGGGCTCAACAACGCGAAATAAAAAAAAAAAGAGTGGTTCGTATATGTGCCATAAACAGAGCTGCAGATATCAACCCTCATATGATGAATTTATCGCTGGCTATCCCGTAAGCATATTTACGATGAATGTCGTTGTAAATCGAAACCAAGTGTTATGTGACGTTGTGCACCGCCAGATGCGGCTCAGCTAATTTCGTTTTCAAATTTATTAGTCGTATGCGCAACGTTACATTAGCATCTTTCTCTCTACGAACGTAACTATCGAAAGTTCTTCCTCTACACTCCTCACACCAAGATATAGATACTATGCGGTTGTTCAAAAGACAAATACCGTGGCGGAATTCAGAAGACTTAACCCACTATGCCAGCTGCGATATACTTGACCTACCTGCAGGTATTTTGATCTCGCAAGATCCTTACATTTTGACCTCTTTCCCCGAAGGCACGGCAAAGTACCAGCCTAGGTGCTACAACGGTATTCCCCTCCTCCCAGCTATGCGCAAACTACCCTATAAAACTTTCCCCATTATCACAGCTGACTGGGCAAACTACACTTCTACGGATGGCGGTCGCTTCGGATATTCCATCTACCCGATTATCTTTTCTATTAGCACCTGTACGACGCTCACGGTGTTTTTGACCGTCATGGTATTCACAAACTACACGCGCAACCCCTCAATGCTCTTAAAATCGGCCTTACTCGGCGCTTCTTGCTACGTTTTGATGTGTTTCATCATTGCGATCCGAAAGTTGAACGAACAACACAACTTGGGCTACCTCAGTAGCGATATGCTTGTGGACTTCTACAGCTCGAACATTGCCCTTAGCGTTATCGACTTGATTTCTGTGGTGTTGTTACAGATATCCCAGGTGCAGATTGTCATGCGCTTGTTCAATCGCCAGAAAGACAAGAGAATAGCGTTTTTTGCGGGGGTGACCCTTTCATTGTGTTCGCAGGTCATCTGGGCCGTTTCCCAATTCGGTGACGGTAGCGAAACGACGCTGGTGATTCTTCCCGCCTTTATTTATCTCTTACGAATCGCCATGTCAATTCTTTACCTGGGGCTAGTGATGGTGTACATCTTTCTCAAGCGTCAGTTCGTGTTTCAGAAGTCTCTTGCATTGCTCACGGTAGTGGTTTTTATTGTTGTGAACTTGAGTATTGTGCTTTTTGTTTCTGATATGGCCAATTTTTGGGTGTCGTCGTTGTCTGAAATTTTTAACGTGGCGTGCTACGTCGCGTCAATTGTCATTCCGTGGGAATGGATCAACCTCATCAACTCTTTGGAGAAGGTTAAGGAGAAGGACGGAATCTTGGGCAGAGAGATCTACGAAGAAGAAATGGTAGCTGATGAGATGTCCCACAACTACAATGAAAGCATCGAAACTGCGAAGGAAAGGAAAAATATATCCGCTGGATCGGTCACTGCCAGTTCTAACACTACAGACGTTAGCATTGGCGTGGGCAGACTGTCTGACCTTCAAGCGAATCCAGGGGTCCCAGAGAAGGTGCACACACGTTTTAGAATTGACAGTGTCTACCAGATTTCTAATCGTGTGGTAGATACTCTCCGCAATGCGACAGACAAGGTGTTACATGTTACCGATCAAGTGATAGCTCACGGTTTCTCAGTTCCTCGGGCGGACAGCGCCAACTCACAAAGATCGCGGAATGCAGCCGCTCCTCCTGCCACTGGTGGTGTCTTTGTGTACGCGGCGCGCGAAGCAAGCTTTGACAACGATGAAGATAGTGTTGATCAAACGTCATCGCATACCCTTTCATAGGCGGTGCTAAGAAGGTGAGAAGCGAGGACAAACATAAAAGAGGAGGTATGTTCGCCGAGACACGCATTGGATGTATTTTTAAGGGATCTAGGCTATACGATCATTTCTTTTGATAAATACTCAGCTGGACCGAGTCTTAGTCATAAATTTGATATGCCATTTTTAAGAACAGTAATTATATATCAATATAGTTGTCGTACACTGGTATCATATTCACGTGAGGTCTGACATCGCCACCGCATTTGCGGTTCTGAGCGCGCGACTGAGTGAGCTGCATATTTTCTGACCACAGATATATCAGCGTGTAGAAGACATATCTCATCTAAACTCCTCACACACCATCCCATGACCACTACTATAGAAACGGTCAGATCCGCCATAGAAGAGGTTGAAGAGATTGAAATTGCCATTCTGAGCCGGCTACAGCGGAATCCAAAAATTTACGCACCAGAATCCCGCCATGACAGCGTCCTTTTGCGCAACACAAAGAAGCGTTCGTACAAAGAGACACTCACTCAGCAGCATGAGGTATCGCTCCTTCTATCCCAGCATGCAAAAAGATGTGGCGTCATCAAAGAGTTGCTCCAGGACACGCGATCCAGCATGCTAGCCGTGGAAATAGCCACCTTCAAGGACTCATCAAATGACTTAAAGATGTTCGATTCGTGCATCGCAAACATCAAACTGCACCACGAGCGGTATCCGAACCTCCAGGTAGAAGACTTGGCACACTTGTATTCCATGGGTTCGTCTGGAATCATCTTGTCCAACGAGACAGACGAGGCAGGGTTGAGGGCGTTGAAGAAGAGAAAGCCCAAGATGTCGATTCTTAGCGCCTTCGGCTCCAGTATTGATTTGGATGCCTTGTTCACGGGTGAGGAGCTATTGGGGAAGTATGTGGACTTGTCAGAGTGCCACAAGTTGTATTTAAACCTTCCAGGACTGACAAAGGTATCGTATCTTGAGTACCTTGACAGCTTCAATGTGTTTTCCGCCTCTAATTTTCCAAAGGACCAGCAGTACAAGTCATATTTAGGTACCTTGGCGGCGTACCTCAGGGGATTCTACGACAAAGCATACCCATTGGAGGACGTGGGTGAAATATTGTCCACAATCGAAAAAGAGTTTGAGACTCAGGCTACGACTGCCACTGCCAGTCTTCAGGAACACGAGGATGGCAGTGTATGGTGCGATTCTTGCAACAAGCTGTTTGCTAAAAGGTCGGTCTACGATGGCCATTTATCTGGCAAAAGGCACAAAAAAGCAGCAGCGGCGCTCGCCTCCCCATCCATGGAAGATAAAAGCGGTGCTCAAGAGGTTAGAAAGTTGGAGTTTGAGATCGTCAGATTTTCCCAGCTTCTAGAGCCAGTAATCATCTCTACCAAACAGAACACCACCAGAAGACGAGCCTTGACAGATCGTGAGCGTGCGCTTGAAATCATGACGCTCACCGAGACTCTTGAGGATGATGAATCCGACATTGATGTGTCGGACAAAGATGAAGTTGAGAATCCAAATAATATGCCACTCGGTATCGATGGTAAGCCAATGCCGTTCTGGCTATACAAGCTCCAAGGGTTGTCAAAGGGTTTTACATGTGAGATCTGCTGCAACGAGACCTACCGCGGCAGACGAGGTTTTGCCTCACACTTCTTCGAGCCAAGACACATTCACGGGTTGAAGTGCTTGGGTATCGAGCCAAGTGGAGCGTTCAAAGGAATCACTGCGGTTGATGAAGCTGTCAAGTTATGGGACACGCTCAAGAAGGAGAAGAGAAAGGAGGAGGCTGAGAGAGAGGGTGCCGTGGAAGTTGAGGACCAGGACGGTAATGTTATTGAAGAAAGAGTGTACGAGGACTTGAAGAGACAGGGGTTGTTATAAATGTGACAGAATTGAGATAAGGATTGTTGCCTTCTCCAGGGCTGCCTTTAGGAGTACAAATCGATATTGTTGTATCATTAAATAGGCATTTCAGTATGAGACAGTGGTTGCTCACCCCTAAGTTTTAGTACCGGTATTGATCGTTAATGGCACTGTTAGACGATAAGGAGTTTCCCAAACTCGGACATATTAGTGCAGGCGTCTATCTGGTATATATAGCCTTGTAATGGTAGTATTTCTATAATTGCAAGGTAGAAACCGGTCAAACAGATGTCGCTATCAACAGTGTACCTATCACTGGATTGTAGCACATAGAAGCAGTTGGGCATTCATTAATCTGTAGTGACAATAGGCGAAGAACTAGTACAAAATCTGCTGATATATTTCAATACTAATGGGTGTGAAGCACAAACAAAACACACTCAAAACAATTCCAGAATGGGCTTAGTCCTCTATGGTATATTAATCGTTAAATACGAATTTGGATCAAACCTACGCGCTGACTTCACATTCAGTGTTATACCAAAAGTATTATTTCATTTTGCAGCGCTATAAAACACTTCAATCATCAATGTTAACCGGAAGCTCTGAATTTAACCAGAAAATAATCCCCACAACAATTTTAACCACAATGTTGCTATTTTCGCAACACTTCCAACACCATGCTAACCTTACATGTTCCCTGCAGGATATTACTTTTTTTTCTTGCAGTTCTTACTATATCAATACCACAGGTTTACCCACCTTCCTATCTATATCGCCCGACACACAACAATGATTAGAGCAAACCTCAGACTCCTTTCGAGAACAAGGAGACAATTTCATGTTGCTCAATTATGCAGAATCGATTTCCCACCCGCGGAAAAACGCGCGAGCGCGGCGCCAGATACGGACGGAATCAACTCTGTTTTGGACTCCATATTGAGCGAGATCTCCCTGGAAAGGGCCGAGCACTTTCAGGATGATTTCACGGGTGATTTCGCTGAGTTAAAGGAAGATTTGAGGGCGATTGAGAATACAACGTTCAACTCCAGCGAGATGAACTTGCTCAGCAAGACGGCGTACCGCGACACGGAATTCGACATAACTCTTGACGCCGACTCGCATAAGCTGAGCCGCCAGTTTTCGGACGATCTTTTCTTTAGCAAAGGATTTGATCCCCTGGATACCCCTGTTGACAGTATGTGGCTCGACCTGAAGGACCCGTTTGCCACGAACCAGTCTGCGAACCCATTCTCTTTTGACCTGGACCCGCTCGCGGATAACGAAAAGTCCTTCAAGGAGCGGGAGATCTTCAACAGCATCTTCAACGATTTACTAAAGGAAGGCAAGGTGCCTGAAGTGAAACAGAGCGAAGATAGATGGCAGGCGGTGTTTGATGGCGCCTCGTCGTCCATCGGGGTGGTAAACCGCGATATCCGCAACTTCCCAGCGTCAGCCGGATCCAAATTTGTCGGCAGTGGCGACCGTATCTACCAAGGCTACGACGAGAAGCTCCGGTCGGAGTTGCTCAAGATGAAGCTTACGTTACTGAAAAGTTTGGCGCCGACTTTCAAAGCAATGTCTAGGTTTGCCACCAGCGATGCATTGCTTGAATTTATGGATAAGGCGATTGTGCAGACATTCTTGGAGGCCCCGAAAGCGGAAAAATTACTCTTGGATAAGTTGTTGAAGGAGAATGAAAACCTCCAGAAAAAGGGTAAAACCAAGGTTAAGGAAGATACGTCGAAGCAAACTTTTGAGCAAATAAGAGCACAGAGCGCAGAGAACCCCACGTCTCCATTGGTAAATGATCTCACGTTGCCTTTGTTGCTTACCCATGGCCTCAAGACTCTTGGCTTCGTGTTCGACTCCGTTGACGAAGCCACAACTGTGTTCAACAATTTAAAACAAAACTTGGAGTTGTACACATACGGGGTAACTGCGGAGACCTACAACGAGATGTTGAAAATAAGCTGGATGAATTATCGGTCGCTCTACAGCGTTGAGGAGCTATTGAAGGAAATGATCAATAACGGAATTGACATCAATGAGGACGCTCACACTATTGTATTCCGTATTTTGATCGACAGCTACCGGCAGTTGAAGGGTGACCCCGCCAGCGGTATCCGACCGGTCTGGTCGGAGGAGGATGTCTCGCGGACGTACGCCATCAGACAGCATCTTGGGTATCGTTAGAAGCAGTGTTTTGTATATAGTAGCTAAACAACGTTTATCCAATCCATTAATTTGAAATTTGCAGAAAGGTTAATTGACTAATACACCGGATGTATAAGGTTGGTATAAGTAACAGTGTAGATATTAAATACTGCAAGACAGTTGCATCCAAACACATAAAAATGGCACCGAAAATGTAGCATTCATCTGCCCCGATAGATATCAAGTAATAAAAATATGTCCATCTCCATGGCTATATTTACTCAATACTATTATGAAAACGGTATCCCAAATCTCTAGCAATGAATTAGGTCCGAATTAAAATGAGATTAAAGCGGTATACCAATAACTTCACGCTGATAACTGGCCACACATATTTCTTATAGAAAGATCTACGCTCCAATATTTGGTGCTACAGCCCTAGGGGTACTATGGTCACAGCCAAAGTCTGTAATATAAGTAATACTGTATACCCCTTAGATAACTGAAGCCTATAGGCTTATAATACTTCCCGAGCTTAGGGAATATATTGCTCCCCATCCGATCGGAGGGTCCATGCAGTTGTACACTAGACCTACGGAGGCATATCCAATCTATCTCAATAAACATATATCCAAAACCTATAAATCCAACCCTTAGTTTTAAGGATATTACCAACCATATTCAAGCAAACACCTGCTTAACCAAGTTACAATTTACGCACTCAACCACCCATCAACCTGGCTGGCAGCGACGTTCCCAGCAAGCTGCAAGCCACGGGTACCGCCAGGAAAGTAGCTTACGGCGTAGGCAAAGACAGAAACGAGCTGTATGGCAGCAAAGATAATGCTCAATAGGGAGCTTTTTAACCGGAGCGCGGATACCAACGTTAATACTATACTCGTGGTAAAGCTAACGGTGAACCACAAGCGTGCGGGCGAAAACAAGTGCTCCAAATACTTCACCACGGACGTGTGGAGTACCCCGAACGAGATAATGAACAATAATGAACCGAGCGACCAAAGAATAGCAAACTTCCGCGGCCGCAACGCCAAGGCCGGGAACAAGAAGATACACGCGGTGTAGCAGAGAGCACAGCCCAAAAGTGTGATGGAGAAGATAATGATCCGATCCCAGTGCGAAAGCTCAATGCTCCAGGCGCTCGGCTCTACGCCTTCCTCGTCCACTGGAAGCGCGATTCGGTTGAACTGCGCCGGCACGCTCCAGTTTGAGAATCTGCCGCTTGGCTGGGTAGCAGGTAAGGGCAAGGTGTCATTTGGCAAGGCAACAGACGCAGGTTTTCCAAATCTAGGGATGTTACTAAAGAATGACATAAGTAAACGGTGAATATGAGGTGTGGGAAAGGTGAGCTGAGGTGTATTTACTGTCCGAGTTATCTCCGCATTTCTGTGGCAGTGAGGCACGGCGGCGTCACTATCACGTGAGAGACACAGCGGCAGGGTTGTACAGGGGTATGGAAATTTCGCAGGGTAAGCGGTCACATTTATAACATGGCGAACTGTTAAATAAAAGATTTGAATCCTTATCATTTAACATGATCCACGGTAATGGTAGAAGTATATTCACTGCCTATGTATGGTCAATGACCTACTCCGCAAGCCCTAATAAAATGGACACATACAGGTCATTCCGTGGGGGCCATTCTAAGATATATACTGGGGATAGGCTTAATGGAGCGCAATTATACGAGAGTCAAAACAGCTATCTCTCTCAGGGATGGACGGAAACACGATTAAGTACGATTCTTAGTACGTAGAACCGCACCAATTCCAGGGGCCATATTTCCAGGGACGCTTGGTACAGTTTCCATAGTTTTCACATATCCAAGCTTTGAGTTTTTTTTTTTTTTTTTTTTTTTTTTTTTTCAATTAATCCATCATATCACATTATTTTTCGGATATCATGATAATTGTAAGCTATTGACACTGTATTTTATCCTCCTATATAAAACCAGTAGCTACTCTGTTATCTTGGTGATGCCCAAAACCTATTGAAGGCTAATCAAGGTTTTCGTTTCCACTGTATCCCTTGGTACATGGCCCACAAATCTCAAATTCCTAGAGTTCTAGGAATATAAAAATCATATAATTGAAAGTACAAAACTTCCCAATATGCTCACCTCTCTCGTATCCTTCAAAAAGAGCATTAGACCTTCCTTCTACGAATAAATCTCGGTCGTGCTCCCACCAATCTGAAATCTGCCGACATATATTTGCACGATCTACCATCTCGCAAGTTACAATTGTAATCCTCCTCCCCAGTCATGTCTAAGAAGAGAATCTCCGCCAAGCCAATCCTTTCCAGCAAGGAGGACAACAGTTTTCGCGAAGCCCTCAAACTTTATGAGGAAAAGCAATACAAGAAAGCTCTCAAGCTTGTGGAAACGGTCTTGAAGAAGAACTCGAACCATGCTGAGTCCTTCTCGTTGAAGGGGATCATTTTGTTCTACCAGAATGAAAAAATTGATGCTGATGCCTACATCAAGAAGGGGATTATGAAGGGAGCGCGCAATTCGATTGTGTGCCATATTTCCGGAATTTACTACCGCGCGCGCGCGGAGTACGCAGAGGCCGCAAAGTGGTATGCGGCGGCGTTGGAAAACGGGTCCGTCAACAAGGTTATCTACCGTGATTTGTCAGTGATGCAGTCACAGATCGGTGACTTTGCCGGTTTGACGCACTCGCGCCAGGAGTACCTCGAGGAACAACCGGGCTATCGTTCGCACTGGACGTCCACTGGGATCGCATACCACCTCAACAAAGAGCACGCGAAGGCGGAAAACACGCTTACCAAATTTGAGGAGTTGGCTGAGGGCAAGTTGAACGAATCTGACATGTTCGAGAACTCCGAGTGTCTTTTGTACAAGAACACCATTATCGGGGACACGCACGACTACGCACGTGCGTTGGCACATCTTGACGTTATCGAGAAAGACTCTAAGGATAAGTTGGGTTGGCTCGAATTGAGAGGAAAGTACCTCATGCTCTTATCCAGAAACAAGGAAGCATCGATTGTCTACCGCTCCTTATTGCAGAGAAACCCTGACAACATGGCGTACTACCACCTCTTGGAGACAGCGTTAGGGACGATTGAAAAGGGCCCTGCCGTCAGAAAGCAGTTATACGCGAAGTTGGCCAGGTTCTACCCGAAGTCCGACCCGCCAAAGTACATTCCATTGACCTTTTTGGACGGCTCGGATTTCACTGCCGCCACGAACGATTATGTCTTAGCGCAGTTGAAGCGCGGCGTCCCATCCACCTTTGTAAATGTTAAGGCGATTATGGGAAACTCTGCAAAACAGAAGATTATCGAAAAGCTCGCTACCGAGTACTTTGAAGGCTTGGACAAGAACCAAGAGCCAATCGCGTGGATCTGGGCGTCGTATTTTCTTGCGTCCAACGCTCTCTATATGGGTCGCCTCGCGGATGCGCACGCTCGCATCGATGCCGCGATTGCGCATACACCGACGTTGGTTGAGTTGTACATTTTGAAGGCGCGCATTATTAAGCACGAAGGCGACGCGGTTGCGGCGGCTGCCGTGATGAACGTAGGCCGCGAGTTGGATTTGCAAGACAGATTTATTAACTCTAAGGCTGCAAAATACTACTTGCGCGCGAATATGGTTGACCAGGGGATTGCCACTATCTCCATGTTCACTAAGAATGACAACGCGGTCAACGGGTTGAAAGACCTTCACCAATTGCAGGCTAACTGGGTAATTGTCGAATCGGCGTCCGCTTACTTGCGCTTATTCCAGGAGGCTTCCGCAGCCTATCGCAACGTCTTGACCAGCGAAGACTTCGTGGCGTTGTCTGAGGAAGAGCAGCTGAAGATCAAGACTGAGACTGAGGATCAGCTTGCGATTTACCTGGGCCTTGCGTTGAAGAGGTTGCACGGGGTGGTGAAGATTTTCAACGAGTATGTTAACGATCAGTTAGACTTCCATTCTTACTGTATGAGACGAGGCACCGCAAGAGCGTACATTGAGATGTTGAAATGGGGCAACAGCGTGTTAAAGACACCAGTATACTTGAGAACCATTGAGGAATTGGGCAAACTCTACCTTCAAATGGCTGATGCCAAGAAGCCTGCTGAAGACAAGAAGAAGGTCAAGAAGGTCAAGAAGTTGAAGGGTAAGGATGCTAAGCGTAAAGAGGAGTACATCGCCCAAATTACTGCTTACGCTGATGATGCGGATCCTTTGGGTGCCGAATTGCTCCTGGCCGACCCTCTCGAGACATTTTACGTGTTGTGGAAGCCAGTCAACGACCAGTTTGGCGTCTCCCGTGACTCTCAGTCCACTGAAATCCACCGCATGGGCTTTGAAGTCTATGTCAGACAGCAGAAGTACTTGTTGGCATTACAAGAAGTGAACCAGTTGAAGAAGGTCACCGATAATACGCACCCGGCCATCGGCACAATGGTATTGCAGTTGAAGGCTGTGATTGCCAACCCAGAGACCAGCGGCGCCCCAGAAGCCATATTGAAGGTCGTGGAGAAATCCATAGATACCTATTTCCCTGAGTTGGGCGAGTTGGGTGACGAGAAGTTCTTGGCTGGGTACGCCGTGGATGAAGTTACCCAGTTGGTTTCCGAGTTGGCTGTATAGCATTTAGAACTAGAAATGTTTTGAGATAGCGAGTTGGCATGTAGGCGGCATTCCGAAGAAATGCAAAGCAAGCGGGGGGCCTTTGAAACACAAAGATACAAAATTGTGGAAAATTCATTCTGAGCTGTGATATTTCTATGAGTAGCTATCAGGACCCCACTATAACTAAAACTAGGAACTAGCTGCTAGTGTTGATCTCGGTCGAAGGTTAGTGAATAGCCGGTGAGGTTCGAATTTTTCTAAAGTTAGTGAAGAGCCAATAAGACTTGGCAGTTTTTATGGTTAATAGAGACCTCCTAGGACTCACATTTTTCAGTATTGTATACCAACAAATCATAGAAACCAACTATACCCCGATGAGACATTGCCCAGGCCTTTATCATCTTAGTCCATTAATGTTGTAGCTCAAACTCCAACGATACACGAATCTTCTACCTCTCTGAGCCACATTTTTCATTTGCACGGGTGTTGGGCTAAACTGGAAAACACCCATTTGGCTTATATATTCCGATTATATCCGCCATTAACTATAATAAAATGAACAAATAGTCCAAATGGTTCTATTTGCGGGCTAATAACCGGTACACTGGCATGAGTTTTATGAAATGCAAGAATCTGATATGTAAAGTACAGAAAACAGTCTCCCTAAGCCCACCGTGTTTACGTGAGAAAACGGGCGGTTTGGATCAAGAACAGAAAAAAAAAGTAAAATAAACTGTACCGTAAGAGTGGCATTTGAATCTCAATGATTTTCTATTTCTATCCATAATTACATGTATGTCTATGTATTTTTTTTGGCCCTGCCCGCACGCTCCTTCAAATCATCCTGCAACACGTATGCGGGGTTATAGCTGCCTGACTCGAGCCGCAAATAAGGGTTGGGCGTGGTGGTGTGGACGCCACCGAGCGAGGTGTAGCCCAAGTCGTAGAGTTTGCAGTACTCTAGGTCGCAGCCACGGATGAAGTCCCAGATGTGGACATAGTGCCAGTCGAGCGCCGCGTTGATACGCATGAAGCGCGGCCAGTCGTTGTTGGTCATTTCGGAGGCAGTCAAATTTTTACTGTAAGGATCGGTTCTCCGCACACCAATCACTACCGCCTTAACATCGGGGTTGATGTGTTCCATGTAGTCCCTGAAGCCGCTCTTCAAGTCGTCGTTGATCTTGATGCGGTTCAAGCCCCACGTTTCACACGACTCCACCAAAAAACGCTCAACCTCCTCGAAAGACTCCTCACTGTGTACATAGATCCCGTCTAGTCTGTAATTGTCGCATCCGATCTCCTCCGTGTACACGTCGTACATCACCGCTAACAACACTACTAGGATTACGAGGCAGTCCTTCCCCCCGTTGTAAGATATGGCAACCTCGTTGAGCTTGTAATGAGCAAGTGTGGATCTGAGAATTTTCATCGTTTCCAAGACGTGCTGCTGTGTCTGTGTTCTTAACTCCCGTTGGTCGGTGCCCATGTTCTCGGAAACCGGCTCTAGAAACTTGGAGACGATCTCTGACGCCCGGTGGCACTTGCTGCGGAAACTCATTATATATCTATGGATGTTGGGTTATCTCAGCTTATTTGGCCGGTTATTTTGCAAATGTGATTGTGTATAGCGAGGGTCGAAATACTTCGAACTAACAGTTATATAGCGTCAACACCCGTTGACATGGCCCCGGATTTGTCGTGATGGCCCGCTCGGTTTTTCACGGCTTTGGGCATCGGATTTACTTACAGTGCAGGAAACGTCGCTAAACCAGATGGTTTATCACGGATAAGTGGCCATAAAGCTATACTACGAACCGAGGTTTAATACGGATATAGAGGGTTATTGTCGGACTAGCAATGTCACTGATCCGTAATATCCAGGTGTTTTCTTCCCGCACTGTCTCAGCCCAACCTAGCGGGAAGCTATTTACTACACATCTGTCTTATCACTCTTTCCCAAGCGGTCTCATCTTAATTTACAAATAAATCCATAAATCCAAGATGTCTATCGTCAATAACTAATACTGTGTTGACAGTAGATCTGTATCTAGCCGTGGTGCTACCTAGAACAGTCCTGGGGAAGGTCCCAGCCAACAGCCGTGTTTAGACACAGCGGGACAAAGCATAAACAAACTATCTTAGAGAAAAGAGCCATAATGATGCGAAATGTCTCAATGGTAAGTATCGTCTGGTCAATATCTCATCCTATAAGGCCTTTCAAATCTTTGTTATATATACATTAGAAACTTTAGCGAATTCTGCAGTACCCATGTACCCCCCCTCTGGAGAAAACTAAACCAATCTTAAAGCACCGTATTAAACTCCAAACATCAACCTTGTATAGATGGGCCAGTTCACTAGGCAGTCCCGCATGAAACTCTTACCTACGCTTGTATTTGGATTCTAACAGGTCCAGCCATGTATATTAATATAGTTAGCACAGATATGTCTGAAAGCTGGCCCAAACGGAATTTGCAGACCAGGAAACACCTTATATAATACAAATTCCTCGGTCAGATCCGTCTTTAAGCACGTCTGAGAAGTACTATGCCGCTTCCTCCTTGACTTCTTCGATCTCTTCCTTCTTTGGCAAGGAGTCGGCGATTTCGAAGCACCCGACGCTAGCTCCCAGATCAATACACACAAGGCCGCTGGCACAGATCGCATCAAAGCGCTCGTGCTTGACCCGCCAGCCGTTCGTATCTACACCCAACTTGGTGCACAAGTAGCACACAACTTGGTCACAGAATCCCAAGAGATTCAAGTCAAACTCGCAGTGGCCCACGAGGTCCCTGTTAACCAAAATTTGTGGCACCTCCGCCGGAACCTTATTCACAATCTCCGACACTGGCGCCACCTTTAGTGAAGTACCGATACAGATCAACAAGTCGCATTCCATTACGTCCTTCTTGATGTTATCGTGAAAGAGCGCCGGCAACGCTTCGCCAAAGAATGTGATGTCCGGTTTCATCACTCCATAGGACTGGATATCGTATCGCGGTGACTCGGACTCAAATAAACGCTCACGCTTTTTGAGACAGAACGGGCACAACGGGATCTGCTGCTTGCGGATGTCATCGAAGATTGCGTCACCCTTGACAGAGAACTTGCACGTGACACAGGTGGCCGAGGCAAACGAGCCATGACACTGGATCAACTTTTCGGGGAAAATACCCACGTTCTCCTCTAGGTTATCGATATTCTGCGTGTAGTTTCTCAACAACTTGCCTTTATCTTGGAGCAACTTGATGAACCCATGTAGTGGAGTAAAGGCGTTTTCTGGGGGTAAGATCATATGGGCAATGGAATAGAATATGTTAGGGTCTTCACGGAAAAACTCCAAGTCGAACACCTCTTGCGGGTCGCTAAGACCCAAGTACTGTAACTGGGAGTAAAATCCCTTGGACGAACGGAAATCGGGGATTCCGAGAGATGTAGAGATCCCCGCTCCTGTCAAGACCAAGATTTTGGAGGATTTTTCGATCTGTGCGCACAACTGATCTATCGTGTTGAATTCGCTGAGACGAGTTCGCATCTGTGACACCCGGTTCATGGCCTTCTGTAACGTCTTGATCAACTGGATGAGGTTATTCTCTTCGTTCTTGAACAGTGGCAAGTCCTTTGGAACGAACCCAAGCATCATGATAAGATTCAAGATGTCCTCTGCCGCCGCCGTAGTAGGGAGATAGTGGTCCAAGAACTTCATGCTTCCCTCCAACTTCAAGTAGCTTCTGGCTTTAGAGCACTGCTCTTTGGTGATATCTGGTAACGTGATCCCGTTCATGACCACCGGTGGTTTTCCATTAGGCTGTGTTTCTGTTATACCATTCGCTGTGTTTTCCGACCCCTCGGTCTCTGCTTCGGCCTTAGGGGACTCGGACTGGTAGACCACCTCATCAAGCTCGGCACCAACCTCGCTCGAAGAGTCTGAGGCGGGGGAGGATGAAGAGACAACAGGAGACGGAGAGTCGAATAAACTCCCTGCCTGGGTATGAAAGTCTCCCGTATTCAACTTCTGGATCTTCTTCGGCGGCAATGTCTCGCTATCATGCTTCGATATCTCGCGATCAGAGTCGCTGGAGGAGTCAAGGAGAATTATTTCTGACATACAGTTACACACAAATGGATATTTTGAGGAAAGATGTTGAGAAGCGTTGGTGTGGCGCGGGCCCTGATATGTCAGCGCTTGTTGTGCGTTTATTAGCGTTCCGACACGAACGTTCCACTGACAAAAATTACAGAAAAAAATAACAAAATTCCCGTGCAGGTTTTCGATACGCGTTGATGCCATCAGGGATGATATTTGTCAAGCTTACACGTTAAAGGTAGACTAAAACTGGATTATTTGATAAAATAAAAATTATATACACGAATGGGGTAAATGGTTAGAAATATAGCCTATAGGTATATATGGGCTATGCGCGTGAATGGCCTTCTTGTGGTATGCGTCCGGGTAACACACTTTATGCATTAGGTTCTCGCTCTGGTAGTGTGCCGATCATTTATATTTTTCACTTCGCTGAGCGCGGATAAGTGAAGAGGTTGATCATAGAGGTTCTGATAGACAGTCACACCCACCCAGATACATCTATAATGCCAAATAAGCCCGTGAAATTGCCAAACTTGCCGATCCTCAAAGTTAAGAGTACCTCCTTCAAGCAGCCAGTCAGTCCATGTATCGTCATGATGTCCCAATTGTTGAACTGTTGGGCATCTAACGGAGACTCCGCAGCCGTGTGCAAGAAGTTGGAAAAGCTGTACAAATCTTGTGTCGATGCTCCACAGGTCATGCAAAAGACTGACTCCACCATTAACTACCATGCCAGACGTTTGCTACCAAAGATCAACAACCACAGAAAGAGCAAATAGGCTGGTTAGTCCATTCTCCCCTCAATCCACATTGTTTTCAAATCTGCATCGGGTCCCGACAAAGAGCTTCGTCCGTTCAAAGAACTCTCGGCGCCCTGCCGTGCATACAGTCACGGTGGGTGCGAACTTCCCTCCAGCATGCTCTGTCTGCTACACGTCCCCTTATCTGCGCTTGTCGCAATCCCTTTTTCTTAGTTGCTTGTTATACCAGTCTTTTACCCGTTGAGTTACGTGTATATAGTCCCTCTCAATGTTTCGTAATGGTTACCTATACCCCTTTGTGGTTGTCCTGTAAAGGTAGCATATTCTCCTTGACGACTGTGGTGGAAACGTAGGAGAGCTTCAGCCTTGAAACTATCTTAAAATTAATAGATATACTAGATATTTCACATCTGGATGGGGGGCTATTTAAATGAGTGACCAATATAGGTGAATCGGCAATCCTTCTAAAAGCAGAAACTTACTAAAACCAAGTCCATTTTGCTTGTTTCCCAAAGAGGTAATTTTGGAAAAACAACGTTTACGCGAACTATCCCGAGGCTGTCGCAGTAGTATGGGGGTGACAGGTATGAGGCTCTCGCGCATCCATTATCCGTGCCTGCAAGCTATATCAAAGAGTTTGGGACATGTACCCTTAAAGATATCGGAAATTCTAGTTTGATTTCTTGGTCTACAAGGATTTTTTCAAGGTATACTTCCCAGTAGTATACCACACATGGCCGAGCTTTCCAGAGTCCAACCTACAAACCAACACACACTTGCTTGCTCTCAGTGCAACGATAATGTTCTTCTTCGTGGGAGGTATGTATCATGAAACGCTCTTCTCCGATGATGTTTGAGTTTCTGGGGAATTCCAGTTCCCTTGTCAGTCTATCTTGACCAGAAATGGACGCTTCATTGTAAAACGATCTTTGTGAGACGACATATCGTAGATAGGAGACTGACAAACGCCTAGTCCAAGACATCAACCGAAGCCTCAGCTCTGCTGGTGGAGCCCGTGAATACTGTGCGCACTGCCACAACAATAATTCCATGCAAGCCATTAGACATGTGAAGTGCTTTTCGGTGTTTTTCATTCCAATCATACCCATATACTGGGACAAGCGACTTAAGTGTGACATATGCAACTACCTGGTGAAGATTGATAACGAACAGGTGCAAGAGTTGTGCAAAAAAAACCATTTATAACGTTACTCTGTATATTATCAACCATTAACATGAAGAGCGTACGGGGGAGCAATGTACCAGCTTTTGCAATATATAATACGTATAAATGCATAAATTTTGGGTATCTTGAAAAAGATAAATTTTGTAATGATCAATATAGCTGTGATCTAGTTCATCCGATCTCTGAGCCAATGCTACCTCTACCTCTACCAGCACAACTACTAAAGCCGGATCGCGGTGATTCATGATCAATTGGCTTCTTTACCATCTGAAAATACTAAGGTACAAATTTCAGTGTGTGAGGCGGCCCCTAAAATTCCCTCTGCAGGAATTTTTTTGCCTCTTGCGCATGGGTCCCATATCTAGACATATGCAATACGTCAATTAATAGCGTTTAAGAAAATTGCTATCAGTCGCTAAGAGTTAAATTTCTATACTTGCGGTTAGCAACACTATTTCACTCCCGAAAAGTTGTAGAAAACTCATCTATCTTATCGATTGACATTACAGGGATCTTGTTTTAATTAACCGTCTATGATTATATATAGCTATTTACAGCAATCACACATGCCTGCTGTGTTATGGAGTATTCAGATATAATATTCTTAACTTTTTATTATACCACAAGACTTCAACGGTTCTTGGCATGGGTACATCTGAAAACCGGAGGTAAGCGAGGGTCTCAAGGGGAATAAAGAGCACCTTCTTGTGTTTCCAAGCCCTTTTCAGTGTGAGGGCTCAAAGGTTTTGGGGGTCCTGTTTCGTTCCAACGTTTTCGTGGAGACTGGGATTAGACGAGTGGAGTCATGAAATCCATAACGTTTCTGGGCTGGATATCGATATAAGCTATTGGGTGGGTTTGGATTAGCGCAGAGCAATGAGAGGACAGATGAATTGTAGAAGGACACGCGTTATGGAATAATCAATTTTGAATAATATAGCAAGGATATTGAAGGGGACATTAATCGAAGTCGGGAGGTATTCTTAGTAAAGAACGAAAGCGACTTCATCCTCACTATCTGACTCGTTAACACGGGTGTGTGAGAGGTTGAACTTGCGGGTAACATTACCACCAAGTCCATCGCTGTGAGCAGAGCTGGCAGTATCCAACGTAGCGAAGGACTTGGAGCCGATAATAGAATCACGTTTGTCGGTGGAGCCAAGAGAGGAAGTAGAAGAGGTGTCATTCAAGTGGAAAGTCTTCGGTGACTTGGTGAGGCCCGATGGGGAAGGGGTAGTAGCATCACCAGCAGCTTTGTTCTTGGCGGCAAGCTGTCTTTCCTTGAGCTTTTGCAATCTCCAGGAAATTTGATTAGCAGCGGTAGGAGAAGTAGACATTATACGTGTGAAAGAGGTACAAAGTTAGGTTAGAAGATTCTAAAATTTCGGGCCGTATTTGTCTCATCTGTAGGTGGGAAGCATATCTTTATATAGGATACTGGCTATTGTACTTTTACAACATGGTTGGTTTCTGAAACCCCTATTTTCTTTGGTAGTTCTAGATGTTATGCACGCCGGCATAAGCGCGCATAGTGGGAGGTTCTAGGTGTATAGTATGAAGCCTCAAGTCACTTTTGCAGGCTCCATATCTGCTTCATAGATTATGATACAGGACTACATGGTTAGCTTTGGGTCTCCATACATAAGAGAAATAGACGAGAGTCCTATTTGTATGCTTCTCTACATCTGCCGAACATTTTAGTCTTGGTGTGCATATGTGTAGACCATGACGTTTATGAGTGACTAATGATATGACCTGGGGTGATTCAGTCCAAGCAGCCTCGAGGCGTTCAAGCTGCATGGAGCCTTACAAATTTAGTGCAGTCCTCTTTGTTTGCCGGTTGTCTTGAACGGCATGGGAGTTTTGCACATGCATGGGTATATATGAAAAATCTATATCTTCAAGTATTAAGTACAGCAACACTATATTTAGTGAGCCGTCGAAAGTTTCCTCCAATAACGCCACAACTCAAGTAATAAAAGCATGTTGAAAACCTGAATGCTTCCTAATAGCATGTAGAAGGGCTAAACAGAATACCGATTGCGTATCGTACGACTATATTCGAGCATGGCGCCACTTTATTTTCCCGTTTGGGTTTAGTTATATTGTGGGCGTGCCAGTAACATTGGCTTCTCCCAGAGTTGTGAATCAAACGTTGGTCCACCCTGGCTCTATCTGCTTCTTTCCTTCCAAAGTATGTTGTTAATGTCATGGCTAGAGCGAAATACGTAAGAGAAAAAAGCATTTGCAGTGCCTAAAACGCGCGTATATCCGATTGCATGTTGGCCCTCTGACTCCTATTTAGTGCCGCAGGCCACGTATATCGCGCCTTTTGCCCTTCAAACTTCACGTTACATAACGTGCAGCAAACCCTACGAAACAGTTGCAGACCACTTTAGCCAGCCTGAAAAACTACCGTAAACGGTAATAATATGGTGGTACTGTCACATAACGCGTCACGTAGGAACCGCTTTCTGTTCGGTTATAATCCCTGATAAGCGCGAAGAGAATAAGGAGGCCTCGTCTCGGTATCGATTTTGATTCCGAACTTTGTAACGGTCCTAATACACTTATCAGTCACATTCGATAGGTATTTAAGTAAGGTTTATTGTAGAGCACCGACCGCCTTACATGAGCCAGCGTGTCCCGAGCTTTGTCTGCGTAAGATGAATAAAATCAATAACGTGATGTATACAGACCTCTGGGCTAGCGGTACATACCGGCAGACTTCAACACGGATAATTAGGAATGCAAAGCCAACTTCAGAACTACTATACCTTTCATGAAACTTATGTTCAATTGCCTTTCTACCATGGCTCTCCAGTGCATGACAAGAGCATAGAGGAGGAACTACCGAAACCTGCAAGTAATTAGAGCTGTATAACTCGATGCATGCTCTTCCTCGTTCACCATGAGCCAAAAATTCTTCACACCAGGAGGAAATTCTTCCCGTTCGATCATTATTAGGGAAAGGAGGCCTCATAGTAATGTAGCTTACACCATTCCAATAATCCACGTGATTGATGGTCTAACTCATCATAGTATTGACTTTTATGGTTGGGCTATCGACACATTTCGACAAGTGTCTCATCTTCGAATTCTTCGAAGATAGCTGTGGGGCTTGAATGGTGATATAACCACCGTGAAGAGAGCAGCCACTGCTCCCATACAGACTATACTTACCATTATGGATATTTGATACTCTAGAGATGAACTTAAGGAAATTCGTCGACAAAGAGTACATCCCGCTCTCATATAGCACACGCTAAATGCCCGTGCATTAATAATATCTCGCGTTTAACACCCATGTAAATACGCACTTTGTTTTCTAGATAGGAGGAGTGAGCATTCCCGATATCTTTTGCATAGTAACGGTTAAAAAGTTTACCGCCAGTAGTATTTGTAGCTTTGATGACTTATAGCTTTTTTGCCTGTACCACCATAGTCTGCATGGTTGGTAGACCTCAGTGCCAAGAGCCATACGGCTAGTTTTGGTATTATATAGCATATGCTTTTCATTTTTTTGGTAAGTTGTAGAGATATATGGACCCCACTAGCCTTTTCCAGGCATCTGACACATGGTTGAAACCACTCCTGGGGCTACAGACAATAGGCGTCTCAACATCCCCTTGTCTATTTTAGAAATATAACACCCCTTGCTTGAACACTTCGTGTCCTTAAACTGGAAAACTGTAAATACGGTATAGGTTGTGCATGCCGAGTTTAGTGCCCGACACGAAATACTAGGACCAGCAATAATTTGAACTCATATACGTAGAAGCTGTTACGTAGCATGAAATCTCTACTAGTACAATTGTATAACCTGTATCACTACCTGGCTTTACAGCTTTAAATATTGCCAGCCCATAGTTCTTATAGCCTGCCATGGCCTCCATTTCTGGACATAACGCGAGAATGTAGTACTAGCATGGCGCACTAAACTTTAACCCCTGGGCGATCCACGCATAAATATGCATAGTACTGAAACTCGCCTATGCGAAACGGAGAGATCTAGGGGACATAGGGCTTAAAAGAACTCGGAAGATGTTGGAATATGATATGAATTAGACGATAGTAAGAAAATCAAAAAGACTGAGAGACAAAATATGCGTTGGAAACTATTATTGACTGCACCAGGGTCGCTAACCCCATTTCGTAAGGTACGCTAACAAAACAATCTTTCGTGGATAACGTTCAGATCCACATATATAATACTCAGCATTCACCACGCTCTAGTTTCTACCATAGGGATGGTAACCACCTCTATGGCCTCTACCTCTAATGGCACCACCCGACCTTGGGCCTCTTGGAGCGTTAGGCGGAGCTCTACCTTTGCCGTAGCCAGAGGAAGAGTCACCTTCGTTCGAGTCTTCCACGATAGACCTTTGTTGTGGGTTAGGTGGTGGGGGCGGAGGAGCTTCGCCGGAACCATTGTCGTATCCAGTCGTGCTAGCATCGTAGTAACCCCCGACTTGGGCTGGTTGCTGGGCAGCTAACATCTGCTGATATTGGGCCGGGTTGGCTTGTTGCATCTGCTGCATCTGCATCCAGTATTGTTGCATTTGTTGCCAGTATTGACTCACCATCTCTGGAGACATTCCAGCAGTGTTACCAGCGGCGGAAGCGGCACCGGTGGCAGCCCCAGTGTTGCCACCGGCCATAGCACCGTACTGCTGTTGCTGGTAGTTATTATTGTAACCACCGGCGTTGTAGTTGTTACCGTACCCGTGATTGTTGTTCTGACCATGGTTGTTATGCTGGTGGTTGTTGAACTGTCTCTGCTGGTGGCCGTGATTGTTTTGGCCCATACCCCCACGAGGCTCGGCTTTCTTCACCTCCATGGCCTTACCCTTTAAAGTCAAGTACTTGTTCTGTGTGACTCTCTCAACTGCTTCTGGCGAGTCATAAGTAACAAACCCGAAGCCTCTAGTTCTGCCAGTGGCTTTGTCAATCATTAACTGAGCGTCGATTATGTTACCGAAAGTGCCAAAAAATTCAGAAAAGTCCTGTTCGTTGACATCTGGACCAATACCACCGATGAAGATCTTTCCCGTCTTGTCCTGTTCTTCTCTAGGAATAGCTCTTTTAGGGTCAATCATCTTTCCATCCACAGTGTGCAGGGTCTTCAAAACTTCGTCCACGCTGCGCCCGTCTCTGAAGGTCAAGAATCCGAACCCTCTGGACTTTCCGGTATTATTGTCCTTCATGATAGTGAAATCCACAATCTCTCCATACTTGGAAAAGTAGTCGCGAAGCCCCTCCTCGGTAGTGTCCCAGTTAAGGCCACCAATGAACATCTTACCTTGGTCACGGTTGTAATATTCGGATCTTTCAGCCAAGTCATCGGACTGAAGGGTTTTGGTAGGACCAGCAGGTGGAGGAGGGGGAGTATTTTGGTACCCTTGCTGTTGGCGTTGGTACTGCTGCGACTGATACCCGCTCACAGACTGAGGCTTCAGCTCTGGAGCATACGGCCTGTCCTGGTGCTCGGTTTCGGCCGGCTTGTATGCAGACTCGGTTTGGTCGTTGCGTGTAGACGAAACGGAGGTTTCCTCAGTATGTGGGGGGGAATCAACGCTAGCTTCTGGCTTAACCGCATCGCTTGACTCCTTAGAATCCAGTTCTTCAGTAGCCTCCGGCTTTTTGGCTTCTTTCTTGCCCGCAGTAGCAATCGGTTCTTCCTTCTTGACGGCGGATTCGTCATCACTTCCGCTATAATATGTTAGAATGTATTCAAGTACTTGGGGTCCCTTTTTTTTTCTGTTTCCACTCCCTGGTGGTTCTCCTTAAGCGCTGCACCGTGCAATACGGCGCTGCCCTTGTCAAAACGTCTTTACGTTTCTTCATGGTGGGAACCGCCGTTCTGACTTAATGACATTATAGGTATAGGCATATACAGGTATATATTCTGAGGGAGTCGTAGCAATTCTGTACGAAAGAGTTCATAAGTCGATCAGGGTATAAGCGGGCAATAAGAAACAGTTGGGAGGATAAATGATACTAACTAGATATCGTCAAAAAAAGCGTCTTCGTCTTCTAAAGGCATGGTAGGTATAGTAATGTATTTGGTATATAAATATGTAGATAGATACGAATAGGACTGGAAGAGTAAAAGTGGCAAGGTGACGAGCAGTATCCAAATGTTGCCTTCACTTTATGTCAATTACTGTATATAAGAAAAAGAAAGAAAAGGGCGAGCAGAATTTTTACGTTCCCGTATTGGGCAGTAACTTATACCTTTCCGTTTATGGGTGGTATTATCACGTGACTACTTTGGATGATTGGAAAAAATCCAACCGTACCACATCGCTTTAAATGGAAAATGCGCTATTGCAGCTGGTTTGGCCGTAGATTCGTGTCGGTATAGAATGTTCTCTGTCAAATCCCAAATCGCGTCGTTCACCTCAGCTTGCAGCGCTACCTTGCTCTCCACGGCTAAACCGGTTGCCATGACTGGTGTCAACTTCCAGTTTACCAGAGGTAAGAGAAACAAGGCCAACAGAACCCGCTCGCCAGCTACCGAGCGTGTATTGACCCAGTTGAAGATGATTTCGCAGCGTCGTAAACAGCCTAAGTTGCTCCAGGTGTGCCAGGAAGACCATATCCGTCATGAAACCATCACCACTGCGTTCAAGTTGTACCGCCAGGAAATCAACGCCAACAGAGCCAAGCTCTTGCTGAAGCAGTACGAGTCTATCAAGTACGCCATGGAAGACTTGGAGCAGATCAACTCCTACTTATTCCACGAAGCAAATACCAACCAGAAGGGCAAGAGATTCGACTTGGAAATGAGAATTCCAACCGAGTATCCACCAAATCAAATCTGGTTACACGACTACACTCCAGCTGAAGTCGCTGAAAAAAAATAAGTAACAAGTCGGTGATTATGTTCTATGGTTAGGAAGATAGGATCATTCATGTATATATAGTATAGTCAGGTTACAAGATTTTTTTTTTTACTTGTAGATATATGATGAAACCAGGCAGACTGGATTCACCCATATACACGTACGATAAAATCTTGTTACGTTAGGTAAAAATGCAGCTAGTATCAAAAGAAAAAGTAGGAACTAAAATAGAGTCTTGCCACCAAAGTTAGAGTGGGGTCAATTACCATCACCATTTTCTTCTTCCTCTGTTTTTGTTGCAAAGAGGGCGCTCCACCAGGAGTGATACCAGGGGGCTCTGACAATGTTCCAGCCCTCGCCATGGATCTTGGGGAGCACATCATTTAAAAAGTAGTATGTGTGACCAAGCACGATGCCACGCATAAGGAGTTCCATAATAACGGTTTTGACCGACAGTGCTGGCTCGCCTTGGATGACCAATCCGGCGCCCCGGTTAGCTAACACGTTGAAGAACATGTACACCCACGGTAAGTATACCACGTTGAAGTGTACAATGCCAAGGATTCCCACTTGCATGTCGCCCTCATGCTTGGACCACACATACATCAACACATCGTCCAAACAGGGTCCTAGGAGGTGTTGGTTGTTGAGGGAGGCCGAGTAGAGCAACACGATCACGCAGTTGACAAGCAAAAACCACGCAAAGTCCCGGGTTCGGCCCACGGATTCTTCAAGCGTCTTGAGCGACCGTGTGATGAAAAATACCTTGAACAACAAGTCAAAGTTTAGCTCGCCAAAGTAGAGGAACGAGGTGACCAAGCGGTAGTACTGGTTCTGACTGAAGATCTTGTCAACTGAGAAGAAGCAGTCGTAGGGGCTCAACATACCTATGTACTCTAATGCTGACGTGAGGAGGATGAGGCCCGTGTAGCTGCGGGTGATGGGAGGCACCTCCATCACCCATTCAATCGGGATGTGTTCCATTATGTGTCCGGGTGTGAATTAGCGGCAGTCTCGGTATCTAAGCGTCTTGGTAAGCAATAGGATGTAATTAAATTTTGGTTTGATCCGTAAAACTTAAACTGAAGCGTGATAACCAAGAAATGAGAGAGCTCTTGGTTGATTGTGCTGATTTTGGCAAACCAAATTAGACTGTATAGCCCTTGCCGATGTGTTGTTAAATATCTAGAGACGTAACAATGACTGTATCACGTGCCTCGGTAGAGTTATCGTGTCTGCCATTTTCATTATCTCTGACCTCTAACATAAAAACTCACATTATAATGTACTACCGTCTCGGATTTTAGCTTGCAATACCTCATTATATTAAACGACGACTATGTAAGATTTAGCCGAATATCTACTTTTGGATAACCGGTATATGTTAGCCAATCACTGGTATACCTTTTGCAATCTATCTTGGCTTAAAGACACGTCCTTGCCGATCCTGCATAGATCAAGTCAGCTGGTCACAAGCGCGGGAACGGTGGATCGATGCCGGATACACCTTTTGGCTCATCGCCGAATTTTGCCTCTAAAGACTACAAGGCAGTCTCGGAGCTCCCAGACGATGCAGAAAAATACACCTCCTAGATAGATTTTTCGACCAGAAACTATTCGCAATACCAGCTATACAAAATGTCTACTATTGAATCCTTAGATAGTGTAATCTATGGTGTGGCTCCGTCCAGAGTCAGTGAAAATGAGTACACCCGGTTGATCAACCAGCCCTTCACCTATTTGTCTGAGATTAAGGGCAAGAAGCTCAGAAACATGTTGATTGAGGCATTTAATAACGTTATACATGTCTCCAATGACACCCCTGACGACCTGCCGACCAAGCTCGAGGTAATCATGGATGTGGTTGATATTCTCCACACCGCTTCGCTTCTTATAGACGATATTGAAGATTACACCGACATCCGCCGAGGAAAACCCAGTGCGCACACCGTATACGGTATCCCATTGACGATCAACTCAGGGAACTTTATGTATTTTAGGGCTGTTGATCTTGTCAGGCGGTTTTTGACTCCCGAATCCATCGAGATTATTGTGAAGGAATTGGAAAACTTTCACTTGGGTCAGGGAATGGAGTTGTACTGGCGTGACACATTCACTTGCCCTACAGAGATTCAATATTTCCGGATGGCTCTGAATAAAACTTCTGGGCTTTTCAGACTCGCCGTCAGGCTCATGCTCCATAATGTGATTGACACCGAGAAACTCATTGCCGAACAGTTGGAGCGGCAGACGAAGCTCGAACGCTTCGTAGTTCCGTTGGCAAACTTATTGGGGGTTATATACCAAGTGAGAGATGACTATGTTAACTTAAAGTCCCTGACGTATGCCTCTGAGTCCAAGGGCCAACTCGGAGAGGACATCACCGAAGGCAAATTCTCGTTTCCAATGATCCATTGCCTCCAGACGTTACATGCGATCGATCCGATCCAGTACCAGTACCTCATCAACATCTTGAAAGAAAGAACGTCTGATGTGGTGAAGAAAGAGCAGTTTATCAAGGTATTAGAAGACCATGGTAGTTTCAAGTACACGTCAGATAAATTGGCCGAGTTTAGAAGCAAGGCTTTGAACATGTTGTGGGAATTAAAAAGCAACGGGTTTGACGGTTCGGAGGCGTTGGAAGCTGTTGTGCTTCAGTTGAGTGAAGTGGTGGATTAGTCAGAGCAGGTACTAATGGAACCAGACTTGTGACTCAGCTGCCGGAGCAATTACATATTGATTGTAAGGGGTTACTATTTTAAAGCATTTAATTTACCCCGATCATCAGCTTGTAGGGAGTGTTATCGGTGTATCACCTGAGGCCCAAAGATAACGCAAATAGCAATCGAAAAGGAATATTAATATATGACTATACCGTCTTCTCAGGCAGAATCAAACCATTCTTAAAAGTTTTGTGACATTGTAAATCCGTGAGGGGACTGTCGCTCTGTCGTCTATACACGTTAGCCATACCGATGTACCGTCACCTCCATGGGTATTAGGACAAACTTCTTCCAAAAATCATCCTGAGTATTGATCTGGTGGAGACTAGGAGCTAAATAATAGAAAGAATTGTATCTTTATATTTTTGGAATTTTTACAAAGACCTGTTTACCCTTCGGAGCCCTGAATCACTATCGAATATCAAATATGGAATAATGGAGCGTTTCCAACAGGCTCGCAGGGTATACTTCATCCCACTCTGTATTGGACTAATGATTTAAATTCCATTCTGAGCCGGCGCGAGGAGTTTATCACGATATCCTCCCAACACTATTTTACCTCTGGTAGTCCCGTTTTACTTTTCGAAAGTTCTTTGACCTACCTTGTTCCTATATTTGATTATGCGTTAGAACAGACGCAAAGGCCATGCATCACAAAAATATGTATCATGTAATCTGTTAGAGAAGTAATTTTAGGAAAATAACCTACAAGGACATTTCAACGGCCCACAAAGCTTCGATATCAGGAAGGAAAGAGTCCCAGATGGCCTGGCTTCTCTCAACAGACAATGGTGGTCTGCCAGTGGTTCTGTCACCAAAACCCATGACCTGCTTGATGGCAAACTTGAGACCAACAACGTTCAAGGCAGAGATCATTTCGTCGACTCTGACAACCTTGATGAGCAACTTATTGGCTTCGGCCAACTTACCAGTGTCGTACAACCTGATGACTTCGACCATGGACTTAGGGAAAATATTGGTTAAACCATCAATGGCAGATCTGATCCCGAGGGAAAGAGACGGAATCATGGTTTGGCCTAGACCGGTGAAGACCAAGAAGTTGTTTTCAGCATAGTATGGGTCAGAAGCCAACATAGAATACAAGGACATGTTGAAGTGAGTCAACTTGCAGCCAACGACATTGTCGAGCTTAGCCAAGGCTCTGTAAGTTTTGATGTTGATTTCAACACCATTACAGACACCTGGGTAATGGTAGACGATGAAAGGTAAGACGGCCTTTGTATCAACGGCGGTGAACCAGTCCACAATCCCTTGTTGGGAGACCAAGTTTGGACCGAAGTAAGATGGTGCCAACAAAATAGCGTAGTCAGCACCAGCGTCAGCTAAAGATTGGATCTCAGCAATGGCATCCTGGACGGACTGGGCGTAGACACCACCAATAAGGGTGAGCTTGGTTGGGATAGCTTCCCTGATGGTCTTGACCAAGGTAACACGCTCTTCCCTGGTCAAATGTGGAGCTTCTCCCATAGAGCCGGCAATGACCAAACCTTGCATTCCGTCTTCTTGCAACTTCTTGGCGTGGGCGACCTGAGTGCTCAAGTCAAGAGAGAAGTCCTGCTTGAAGAAAGTTGGAACAGGGGTGTAAAGGCCTTGTGGTGGGTGAGGGGGCATTATGTGTTTTGAGCTATGTAATGGATGGGAAAAGAAGGTATGAAACAGAAGGAAGAAAAACACCTATTCTGTTGTATTTACACCTGATCCCGGAATATGCTTCTGTGGGGGGTCAAAAGTGTGCTATCTGATACTCGGGGAAAGTGAGGGGCATGAAGTTTCATGCATGTCAGTTTTACTATAGACAGGACTGCATGTGGGGGTAGGGGGTGGAGATCCGGGGAATTTTCCGAACATAAGAAACAGCGAAAAATGTCCAGTTGACCTTTAAGATACAGATATGGCTTTTTTTTTTTACTTCAGGAAAGCTGATACAAAGACGGCAGCGGGTATCCGTGCTACCTCTAGGAAGTTGATTCGGCACAATTAGCTACGACAGTAATCTGTACGGAATATAAAACTCGAAGAATATCCGATCGAACTCCATTTCTGAATCGGGATTGAAGTTACACAAAGATTCAAGTACGTCTTAATTATACAATGTGGTTGAGCTATGTCTGTCGGATAGATACCGTGTGCGAGTCCGTACTTCTGGCATAATACGACGAGGGCATTCTGAGTGTGGTAGTTTCAAAGGTATCGTGATTCGGTCTTTCCGATGACTATCCCTATGGGCAGGCAAGTGTGCCGCGGCCCAGTGGAATGACTTTTCTGCTGGCACGAAATTTCTCCGATGTTTCGGTCTATCGGGTCATTGTAGACACGAGATTGCGGAAATTAGTCCTGGGTACATACCCTAGGCACGCTACGGAAGTACCGTAGAGATAATACCCCGTGTTATACTAACAAGCCTCAGAGTTTCCAGACACCCCGTTAGAGTTTAACTTCATTACTCTAGAGTGATATTATTCTGCCGCATGTAGAATGTATGCGGTGTGATCAAGTTTCCAGTCTAGTATGCCAGAGAGGGACTCATGTACACGGTTTTTAAGACATAAAGGAAACGGCGGCAGACTAGGGGTTCAATGGTGCACGCGATAGCCCCCTTGGATTCTTTGAGGTTAGCCCAAAATTTCATCTTCAGAAACTCTCCCACACCATCTGTCAGACTCGGGGTGTCGTCCATTAAAGTTTAGGTAGATAGGCTCGTGTGCAGATTGGTTGAAGCCGTTAACTGCAATGGTAGATCCGCACGTTCATTTTCAGCAGCTCATAGGAAAGGAAATTCATGCCTATGTACTTACGATATAATCCTGACGAGCCTAAAAACTAAGGCGAATTCCTTATTTTTGTTGAATCACCGATAGACCAGCAAAAAGTAAAAATTGCGTTCAGTACCAACAGTACTCCTACCACTCACAAGTCTCACCAATAAGCTTGCACAAAGACTCCAAGATCTTTTGGTCCATCTCGTTAAATCCGTTTAACGCTAAACAGTCGACATCTAATACCCCTCTCAACTTCCCTTCCTTGTCCAAAATCGGTAACACAATCTCAGACTGGGTCTCACCGTCGCAGGCAATGTGGCCGGGGAACTTTTCGACATCTGAAACAAGCTGGGTTTGTGTAGTGACAGCAGCGGTCCCACAAACACCTTTGTCGAACGGAATTACCTGACAGGCGACCTTCCCCATAAACGGACCCAAGATGAGCTGATTGTCCTTCTTGGGGTCGAGAACGTAGAAACCAGCCCAGTTAACAGGAACAGACAAGGAATGATACGCATGATGCACCAAAGAAGCGCAGTTGGCAAGATTGGCAACCCAGTTTGTTTGGCCGTCAGCCAAAGCGGCGTACGACTCGACCACAAGTTCCAAAGTATCCTTCTTGGACAGGGTATTGGCGAAGTTTGAGTAGTCCGCGTGATGAGTCATTGTAGATTTGTGTGTATTTAAGGTGGCTTGTGCCTGTCTGAACACGAAGTGATACTTTAATCACTTTGGCCAAAGATAGCTCTTGTTATCTTCTGCCATTGTAGGTATTTTTCGGTTTATTTTTTTTTTTTCGACTAGCTGCAGTGGCTGCATACTAGGAGCGCGGCCGCAGGGTGACATACTGACAAACATGTGGACGATATGTGTGGCCTCTAGAAATGAATGTAGCTATTTCTGGATAGAGACACTTTGCGTATATGGAGATTTTGAGGCAATCACTAGGGCTTAGGTAGCGGAAACTATACCCAAAGTAACATACATTGCCACTCTTCGTTGAAAAAAGTTATATACATTAATATCAATATTTGGCTTGATTATCTGTCATCTTAAGAATAAATGTATTTTTTCTAAATTAATCCAAGCTTTGACGAAAAATTCGGATTTTCACACGCCCAAACGATATAGTGGACTACCCAATCCTCTCATCTATATTAGTATTTATTCTGTCAATTAAATTAAATTGACAGAATAAAGCTATTTAAAAATCTTGTTCATAAGTCATTCCACTGGCACGTCTGACAGCATCGACAATTCCCAACACTATTCTGCTTTCATTCCAGCTAACAGTATCGTTCTGCAACTTACCTGCAGCGATATCTAAGGCAAAGGCGTCTGCTTCGTAGAAGAACCCGAAGGCTCCCCTACCACCATCCTGGCTAACAGGCCACGACTTCGAAATGGGGTCCCTTCCATCCCTGAAGGTGATTGTGTACCCTAATGGAGCAGGCATGCCCTGTTCTGTGAGGATCTCCAACTTTCCTAAAGTCCCCTCAACCATGGCAAAGGGCCCTGTTCCGAAGCTGTAGAAAGAACATGTCAAAATCCCCTGTGAAGTCCTATCCTTTGGAGACACAAGGATACTGGTCATGTAATCAACACCATTTACCAATGACTGGGAAGATTCAATATCCAAGTCCTTCATAGACTGTATCCTGCTTCGAGGATCCATGAGCATGCGATAATGGTGGATGGTGTATACTCCAATATCCATGATGGCGCCGCCTCCAAGTTTTCGGTCAATCAAGCGGTCAGTTAGTGGCAACGCGTCTACCTCTATGTTCGGCGAATAATTAACTACGCACCTCTTCAAGTCGCCGATGGTGCGCAAGTCATGCAAGTGAGTAGTGACTTCTTGCATTACGGGGAAGAAGCGCACCCAGACGGCCTCCATAAAATACACCCCCTTGGTTTGAGCTGCTCGCAAAACCTCTTCTAATTCGTTCAGATTCATGAAGCACGGCTTTTCGCAGAGAACGTGTTTCCCCTGGGCAATCGCTTCCAAGGAGTGCTGTTTGTGAAACACGTGGGGAAGGCCAATGTAAACCGCGTCAACGTCGGACGATGCATACACCTCGCTATATGTCAAAGATGCAACAGTAGTATCCGTCGATGGACCGCTCACATGCTCGGAAACAAACACACGTCCTTTTTCCGAAGAGGAGCATCCAATGGCGGCGATGCGATGGTTGACAGGCGCCGTCTGAGGCCGTTTGCGGCAGATATCCTCGGTAAACTTGGCAGAAATTTTACCTGCACCAATGATGCCCCATCTGATTGTTGGCGTCATAGTCGGACCTGTGTGCGTTTAAAATAGATAAGAGCCCTGTTAAGAGGGTGGATAAGAATTGTTATATCGGTCGCTCCAGAGTAGCAATTGTGATATCTAGTGGGTAATACTGGATGCCATTTCCCGAGAATGCAGTTGGTTGCTTTATACACCAAATATATAACAATGAGAGCGAGGAAATCATTATAAACCATGAAGATAACCGGATCACGCCACTCCAGATGAGGGGAAAGGATACATGCAAGCTGAAGGATGTTAGTGACGCACGATGCATAAAGTAACCACATCCCTTAAAACCCCGCAATCACGTCCCTGAGCGCCCGTCGTGCTATGTTGGAAATGTGAGTTGCACCCCATGACTTAAAGCTTGTTGCCTTACTCCAGCGCGACCGTTTCTTTTCTGCAATTCACTGTAAGTCAACCATTAAGGGAGAGACTTAGAACTTGCTCGATTTTTGAAATAAATATCAGCCTCCCTAAATATATACCCCTCCATCTCACAGGGAATGTAACCTAATTGCCATTCTCACCCCTTAGTCATTTAGCTAATCGGGGATTGGGATTTAATAAATCAATGAGAAGGATCCCTACTGATTATTTATCACTTTCGTGCTGAGTATCGTACTTCAATTTGACTATGCTGTCAGATTGTTAGAACTTATCAGTTCTTTCAGTAAACTTCGCTAGAATAAATCCTGCACGGTAGCCACATTTTTCGGTTAGGGGTTGGCATCTAACAGTCGCACTGCCTCCATGATGCCGGGTATAACTATACTGCGAGCCAAAACAGATACTTTAAGCGCTGCTCTGTGTCAAGAGTTGCAACACAGCTGGACACTTTTATATTCTTTTGGTAAGCTTACAATACCAATCACCCAATATGTCACACGCTGCAAACAATCCGTTCCTGGAGGCGGCAGAGGAGCAAATCGTTGCTCATGCGACGGGAGCAGCTTATGTTCGTCCTCCTGTCCCTGTTCCTAGTAACCTTCCACAAATCAACCTTAACGATGTATTTACACCGATAACGGCAGACAAGTCTGGCTCCTTACCCCCAGTCAGCCCGGCTTCGTTACCTGGAACCTACTTCAATGCCTCCCATACCCTAAATTCCAGCTTCCCAGCCTTGCAGCCTGTCAAATCAGGGTATAGCTCCAATGGTCTGCCACAGCAGTTTTCCGGCGGCAACCTGCCGGGTGGTCAATCGCCTGGAACCAATCCTAGCGGAATGGGTCTTACACCTACCATCTCTCCCCCAACCAAGATTAACTACGATGCGATCATGAACATGTTGCCGCAGGAAGATATCAGCTGGATGCCCGAACAGGGTAGTGCTGAGGTAAGTGGTGCTTATAGTATGTTGAATGCTTCTGTGCCAAGTCCTCTAGCAGAGCAAGCTATCTCACAAGCCCAATCGCCAGTCAGAAGCCACATGTCAGGTACTTCCAGCAGCTGTGAGCGGAATGAGAGTGCGCCAGGTGGAGCCTTGAATCCATTCTCGGGGATGACTCAGAATACTTATGCTTCTTCGAATATCACCGGAAATGATACATTTCAGGATGCTTTGCATGTTCCCGCACGGAATAGCCCCTCCGGAGGCTCGACCACATTTAGAATTCCTGTCAACCTTACAGGCACACCTGGGAGCCAGAATACCCTCGTTGCCGCCAATGTTACAGGGAATCCTGCGATGACTCCGGACACTTTTATTCCTGCGACTGTCACCGGAAGCTTGGGTGCGCATTCATCCATCCCCGTCAACACCACGGGAGCTTCCAACATGGCTCAAGATACGTTCAGTATTGCATCCAACACTACTGGTGCGTCTAGTATGTCCCAGAACATATCCGGTACTACTTCCTTTGCCACTGGAACTTTTAATACCTACGTGCCTCCTGCTACTATAGATCACTCAGCACCCCAGCCTCTGCCACAAATCCCAGTGCTCAACCACCAGCCCTCGGATAACCCGTCTACCGGTGGCGTTGAAGTCCCAATTCTGAGTCAGTTTCCGCAGGCCGGACCAGATACATCTCATAATTCCCTTGGAAATTCCTCCTCGTCCCCCGTAACGACTCACACTGAATCCCCCGTCTCTGTACCCTCAGTGGCCTCCGTAGGCAATCCAATACCACAGAATCCCTCCGGAGGTTTACCTTGGGACACATATGAATCGGATATGGCAATGGCAATTGCCCTTTCTTTGGAAGAGTCTGGTGACAGGCCTACTCCTCCACTTCCTGTTCGGTCTCAGCCAACGCAAGTCCGGACACTGGCTCCTATTCCAACTCCTCTGCCTGAACCTACCCGAACGCAGACCGTGCACGTGATTCCTGACTACGACAATAACCACGATGATGCTCCACCGCCCCCATACTCAGCCCCCGACCCAGAACAGGCTGCTAGTATCTTCACCCCGCATTACAGTAGCACTGGCGGGGCAAGTAGCTCCTTCTCTCGCCCTATGGCTGCTCCCGCCCTTCCCCGTCGCCCTCCTACTGATACACCAAACTTCTCGCGCCCCCCTGGGCCTCTGACCTCTCTACCACCTAGAAGCAGATTATCTGCTCCGCCTCATATACCAACTCACCCTGTGACCTACTCAAGGCCTGCTGGCCCCCCACCGGGGATGCAACGTGGTGTTCTTCCGCAGAGGACAGCGAACAAGTACCCAGGGAACTCTCAGGTGACTTACGATGCTACAAGAACGAATGGGAATAGCTCGAACACCGCTTTCCAGGGTCTGTATGGGCGATCTAACCCCCCACCACGTTAACCTATCACGTAGGTACTGTCCCTGATAACAGTGACTGTTTGAACAGAGGTTTTATGGTCAAACAATTTATGTGTTACAGCCACAATGTTTAGGTTAGATGAAATGTCCTTGCCCTTTTAGTTGATAATAGGGAATGACGTTCATGTCCGAGAAATATCTAAACATGGTTTAACGCGTATAGTGATAAATGTATGCTTTTACAAAAAAATAGGATACGTGTGGCTTTACAGAGTCGTGGTGCGGCCTCAAATGAGATATATCAAAGGGAGAGGGCACATGATTGCCGTAAGCTCTTGTATCTTTGCAAAAATTCAAGTAAAATATTGCAAATCAATAGGCATTATTCATTTATTTATAGTCATATCTGTCAATCAGAATTTGTTGAAGCAAAAACGATCTCGGTGAGGGTCGAACTCACGATCTTGTGATTAACAGTCACACGCCTTAGCCAACTTGGCCACGAAATCATCTCTTGGATCTGAAAAGATTTAGATAGACCATTCCAACTGGGTTTTATTGTATAAACCCGGTTCGGATATTGATTTAATTAACTAACTCACCCTGATACAATATATGAAAGTGTAGGAAGCGTACTAGGTGACTCCTATCGGCCTATATGATAGAGTAAAACAAGAGAGCATAATATTCCCCAGCAGTAGAAGTGCACCAAGGATGTTAGTATTGTTGTCGAAAACCCAGAAAACAGCACGATATAGCGGAGAGGTATTGTTGAGGAAATACTAGGTGATCATTTCAAGATGGTAACAGAAACCATCACTTTGGATGTTACTGTGTATTAAATTCCCAGCGAGTGGTAGTAATATCAGCATACAAATCATTCTCGGTATGCTTGGTGTGCAACAGGTACAGATATGAGAGAGCTGGAGTTAGGACCAATCACGAAAACCCACCAAAAGGCAAAGCAAGCTCGGCAATTTCCCAAATAGTCTTAGCGAGCTTTGGATCAGTAAGTCTTTCAGCAATTTCTTTAGAAGAGATGGGATTGTTCTGAGTGACACTTTGATCGGTTGTAAGACCATCTCTAGGTTATGAGGATTTTGAAGCCATTGGTCGAAAATACTTTGGAGAGTCGGAAGGTCATAATCCTTGAAAAAGATACTTTCAGTAACAACCAGAAACAGTTCGAGTTCATGGTCTGCGGGAATGAGTACGTCGAGTATTTCTTCCAGGTTATTGAGGATATTTCCTGGGATATCTCTTACACTTTCTATGCGAATGTTGTACCACGAAATGCTCTGTTGCGCAAGTTGTAGATGTGAGGAATACTGATAGCGATATAACAGTGTTTGGTAGTGGTCCCTTTCGGAGAAGGTTTACGTTTAAGTGTAACTAGTTCCGAGTTTGCAGCGAAAACCACGGAGATATCGAATAGGGGAGCATGTTGGCATATAACTAGACTTATTATAATATGATAAACTCGCCACTTGAGCAAATTTCAGACACACACGCCAAGCCTTGACGGGGAATAAATACCGTTAATCATTCTGTGGGTATGTGATATGGCCTCACAGCTACCCCCAACCGGGAAATATTCATGGTATATGAGCTGGTACGATTAAGCTTGTCACATATACGTCACTATCTGGTAAGCTTTTTGTAGCCTTCCTTCACCTCTAAACTACATTCACGAGAAGATGTAGATATGTGGCTGAGTTGGTTGAGCTGCTCGAGCAGAAAGAGGAATGACTTCGAAATCCATAGCTTCAGGTGATGGCGTCACTGATTCGCGGTATTTGTGTACGTAGCGCTTGCTCGGCCTAAACAGTGATTTACAATGTGGGACTAACTATTTAGGCCATAGCCAGGCTTTATTGAATCCGTCACATGCTCATGTATGATTCTAAATACCGTTGAATGTCCCATGCCTGCCTATCGCTAGATTGCATGACTCACTTAACGAGGGGCCCTCTCAGGAGACAAGTTATTGGTGCAGCGTGCATACAGAGCAAACGTGTTATAAGCGCGGCGTGCATATGGAGATCATTTACAGATTGGCTGGAGTTTGCCTTTTTACGTCACCTGGCTGGTTAAGTTCCCAAGACATATAGAATAGTACGCATATTACTACAGATTAGCCGGATAGATCCTTGCATATAACGGTGAAGCTTTTACACAAGTGAAGTTCACAAAAGACATTTTACTTGTGTGGTCTCTTCTCCGAGCATCGGCATAGGCAAGGGTCCTAGCATGCCACCGTAGAAACGGGATATTGTCCTGCATGACTTTCAATTCCAGGATTGCGTCATTCTCAAACCATGTATTCCCTACTCCCGTGTAGATCTGTTTATGATAATAAAGTAAAGCTGAGTGCTACACTGTTTCAACTCATGCACTCGGGAGATACCTTCAGAAAAAGCGGGATTGCTCTAATTCATCAGATCCCATTTCCCGGGCTATGGTGTTAATTGTTAGGGCCAGGACTTTGCGTCTCGTGGCTGATAGCACATCGCCAATCAGTACTCCATCAAGGTTCACAACAATGTAGTACGAACTTTAATTCCGAAGAAGTCTTAGATTGTTTGGATTGTCATGGCGGCTGTGCTGCAGTGTTTATCAATGCAAAGTGACCTTACTTTTAGACGAAAAAGGCGGTGTCATCTCTGTGACTAGATTAACACCTTCTGGCGTAAACCCTTGCAAATTGTGAAGTATAGACTAATCTAGCTAGGATCACGCATGGTTATGCAGGCAGAGCATGAGCAATTAATACCGATATGCGCTGATTTTCTGATGTGTAAGAGCTTAGAGTTTCCGGTCTTCAACGAATTCCCAGTGGGTTTCCTAAATATTCTTGTATAAATATCGCCACCTTCTCCCCTAATTCTTTGGGTCATCTTTTACTCCCATTATACTTTTATTCAACACACTTAAACAATCTAAACGATGACCATTGAAAATCTAGCCAACAAATTGGGCTCTCAAATCTCGGTATACATTATCCGGGGTGTTCAACTAGTCTTTTCTATCATATCCTTGGGTACGGCTGCCAAAACCTTGTCTGTTTTTTCCTATGACAGGGGAAATTTTGTGGTGGCCATGGGGGTTATCTCGCTCGTGTATATCCTCTATGTTGTTCTTGGGACGTTCTACATACCAAGAATTGTCCCGGCCGGAGTGGTCTTGATTCTGGAGGGTATCATTATGATCCTCTGGTTCTCTGCCTTTGTTGCCATCGCAGATTTATGGGGTGGATTCTCCTGTGGTAATAGGTCCAATTTTGGTGGCTTTTTTGGAAATGACTTTTTTGGAAATGATGGTTTCTTTGGAAATGGTTTCTCCTCAGCTTGCAAGGCCGGTAAAACATCGATTGCCTTCTCTTGTTTCGCATGGCTCGCATTCCTCGTCAGTTTTGTTGTTATAATTATCAACTACCTTCGCCAGGGAACCGGTACGTTTGCGGAGAAGTTTAACCATATTTTAAGTAGAGGTGGCTTAAACTTTTCCCCTGGAGTTGGGCCTTCAACTGTTGGTGATGCCTCTGATGTCCACCCTGCCGCGTCCAATGAAACGGGAATTAAAGACGAGGGTCAAAACCACTCTCAGTTCACTGCCCCAGCTAACGCAACTGATCAACCAGATACTGCCAATGTTGAACCGGGGGCTGTCCAGAATGGCCGCGGTCAAGACCTTGATCTTTCTGATGTTGACATCGAAGGTAACCCTGGCACTGGTATTACTAATACCGATGTTAAAACCTAGGCTGGCTTAGGTGTACGTACTTCTATGTAGCACAGTTAGTATTTAGCTATTTTTATACCTTAATTTGATTTATTATTATTACGCACTGGGGTTTCTTCTGGTAGTTCTGTGATTAACGTTTAACGCACGGCTATTCTGTGCTAGCCAAATGTAACAAGTTTGAAACCGTAACTACATTGCCAGAGATTCACCATGACCATACTGACTCTCTTTACCCAGTGTTCCACTGATCCGGGTTGTCTACAGTTTGGATATGTTGACTAATATGTTAATTGGCTGTGGTGTCTCGTAGTAACTGTCAATAGCGAGAGATAATACTTGTCCACTAAGAGCCTCAAAAATAAAGGTAGTCTTTTGGCCAGAACAAAACTATATAAGATAGCAATCTACTTATATACGTAAAAAAAAGACTAACTGTAAGTAAGCAATTTTTCTGATTTGCAACGCTTTACGTAAGGACGCCACACTAGTGAACCAAGTCATTATCACAATCTCCCTCAAATTACCTGGCATGGGGCCTAATACCCATAAATTAGTAAACGTAATAGGTGGTCCCTTGGCCCAGTTGGTTAAGGCATCGTGCTAATAACGCGGGGATCAGCAGTTCGATCCTGCTAGGGACCATTACTTTTTAGAGGCTGAATTTTACCAATATACAGGACTTCTATAATAAAAGTTTTTTTTTAACATGGACAATATACCAAATGCCGATTACGCCACAAAGTTTTTATCACCCTTTTCGGAAGTAGCAACGATGAAGCAATACTTGATCTACTTTGCTCAGGCCTACACAAACTTCCGCCTTCCAGAGTTGGAATCTTTAGCGGTACTACACAGTATCAAAGTTGACTTATCACACCACTCTGAGCTCACTCCGTTCTTAATCGTTGAATTAGAAAATGATGAGCAGGCAAAGAAGTTGGTGGAGAGAGCTATGTTAACCCGTGGTATCTATGAGCTATGGGGCTCTACCGGAAACGACTCCGTCAGCCAGTTACATGAAAATATCCAATCACAATCTTTCTTCGAAGAAAGAATCAGGATCTATGAGCAGAACTCGTTCAAGTTTGAATTCATCGGGTTCAAGGGTTCGAGAGAGAAAAAGGAAATGGTTGATATCATTGAATCCTTCCAATATACTGCCTTCAAGGGTCCTGTCCGCATGAAGAATCCTGACCAAGTCTTTACTGTCTTAGAGGAGTACACTGTTCAGGGCCAGAACTCCACTGACAAGCCAGACAGAATGTGGTTTGGGAGACAAATTTCCCTCACAGACAGAACCACTGGTGTGTTGGACGAGTATGATCTCCGTAGGAGAAAGTATATTGGGACCACTTCGTTTGACGCTGAGTTGGCATTGGTCAGTTGCAATATCGGTGGTGTCGACAAGGGAAAGATCATGTGTGATCCCTTTACTGGGACCGGATCGTTCTTGGTTGCTGCTGCTCACTATGGTGGGATTGCATTTGGCTCTGATATCGATGTCAGGGCATTGAAAGGTAAAGGACAACGCACCATTCAAGCCAACTTCAAACAGTATGGTACGTCATTGTATTTAGGTGACATTTTCACTATGGACTTTACCCACAACTGTTTCCGCAAGGATTTTGTCATTGACTCCATTATCTGTGACCCTCCGTATGGCATCAGAGAAGGACTCAAGGTCTGTGGTGTTAAAGATGCCGCCAAGGCAGAGGGTAAGGAAAACGTTATTATTAACGGTGAAAAGGCCTTCTTGAGAAAGGACTTTGTGCAACCTAAGAAGCCGTATGAGTTGAGTGCCTTGTTGGATGATTTATTGCAGTTTGCCAGTGAAAGATTGCCAGTGGGCGGGAGAGTGGCTTTCTGGACTCCAACCGCCGACGACGATTTCATCCCAACTCAAATTCCTCAACACGAGCAATTGGAATTGTTATACAATCTCGAACAGAACTTTCATAAATGGAGCAGAAGATTGCTCGTCTACGTCAAGAGAGATGCATCTTACAAGGGTGTCACGAAGAATGCCACCGTTGGCGATAACTTCAGAGAGAGGTACTTCCAGTCGTTCAATTAATGGTTAAGTATAGACTTCAATAAACTGTACAATAGATGAGAATAACGGCTCTAACACTGACAGGAATTTTTATGCTCCATCTTCGAGGAGACCTGACTACCACCCCCTTGAACCATTACTCTAGGGTTTGCGAATACTCCGGTAGTCTGCACCACCGCCTGAAGAACTCGCTGCATCAATGCGTCCACCTGGTACTTATTATTTGCACTCACCTCATAAAATCCACCAACTTTGAATAAAGTTTCAGTGTCGTTTTCCAAGCGTAAAGCTTCGATATACTTTGAAAGCCCTTGAATATCTTCCTTGAATACCTGTCTGGTGGAACCTCTAGAACCCGCTTCACTCAATGTCAAGTCCTTTTTATTCCCCACGATGAAAACAACCATCTGGGACTTCTGTTGACAGTGCCTAAGGCATTCTGATAGCCAAAAATCCTTTAGATCCTCAAACGTGTTTAGTCTTGTTATGTCATACGTCAAGATTAAGCCTTGCGTGTTATGGTAAATCGAGGGTGCCAAAGCACGATACCGTTCTTGTCCCGCTGTGTCCCAGAGAATAACCTTCACCATTCTTCCGTCCACCGATTCGAGTTTTACTTTCATATCCACCCCAACGGTACTTTTATGTCTTGAGGCATAGAACGCGGAATCGGAAAATTGTAATAAAAGGGCGCTTTTCCCGACATCAGCGGAGCCGACGAACAAAATCTTTATTACAGGAACCCTTGAAAGCTGTGGTTCTAAGAGGCATATGTCGTTCTGGTAAATTATTTGGGAGACTCTTTTCTCCTCCACTTCTTCCTCAGACAATTCAAGGGGAGAGCCCAACACAGGGAGGCAAATTCTGAAGGACATGGAGGGTGTGTAGCAAAATCACTGGGGTGGTGAAGTATAGCAAAGTTTGTGGGTTATAGCGGGTTTATCGTGGAAACTGAAGGTTGTGGCACCAAAATAAAAAACACTGGGTGTGAATTAGTTTTAAATTGACTCATTGTAAGGAATACGGGTAACTGGATGCACTGCCACAGAAACGCACATCTCGAACACACAACCTACCAACTGCCAACGTACAAAACACGCATTTAAATATATCTATTATGAAACAAAATCTCTAACTAAAAATGCAAAAGTAGCACAAAATAGTCTACTGCAACTTGGAGTAGTGATTGATCAACTGGTATTCGTTCATCAAGGTTTCAAATCGGTAATTGACTCTGGAGTCTGGAACATTGGATTTCTCAATATCATTCCCTTCAACCCCAAGCTTGTTGTAGTTTTTACCCAACCAGTGCCGCTTGATGGAAGCTTCAAATCCGGACTGCAAAACGGAATTTGACGCCAATTCACACATATCCACATTGGACAACTTGTAGATTTGGGCCGCGACAGAGTACTCCTCGATCAATGGTTCTCTGGTGTAGGCAAATTGAAGAGGATCATCGGAGGACAAGGAGATATTCAAGCCTCTCTTGAAATACGAAGGCAACGGGTTCTTATCGTAGGTCAAGAATAATGCATTGTTCGACAACGGCGACATGGCAATACCAATCTGGTCCAAGTAAAACAAGTATTGCACAAACGGCACCTTTCTCAACAAAATACCGTGAGAAATACCCTGTGCAAGCAAGAAGGCAGACACTAAGTGCTCTGGGTCACCGGCCTCACCACAGTGTGGTCTCAATACCAACGTATTGAAGCCTCTTTTGGCTCTGATGGTGTTCAAGGAGGTAATGTTCGCGTACAAATAGTACAAGTAGTAAGAGTACGGCGGATTCTGTGGTGAGTCCCAGTGCTTTGGCGTTGGGTACTTCTTGTGGAAACGTCTGTCTAGCTTAGACTCATCATCAACGGAATCAATGCCAACCACTCTTTGCAAAAAGACATGGAGCTTAGGGTGGGATGATGGGTCCTTGGTAACCTCAAACAACGGAAGGAATAAATTGTTGATAATGTCCTGGAAGTTAGTCACAGTGCCACTCTTTTTGTAAATATCGTACAATCTTGGAACCTGGATGAGCCATCTGACATTGTGACTGAACAAATTATTGTCAATAATCCAGGCGGCCAACTTGTCCCATTCGTGTACGGATCTCCCATAGATGGAGATTCTGTATTCAGCCATCTGGTATTTGGATTGCTCCAAATCGTCAAACACCTGCTGAGTAAGTTCGGCAAGGTATCTACCATTGATGAAGTTGTCCGTCTTCAAGAAAATCTCTCTCAAACGGGATTCCCCGATCGGATTATACTTCAAGTTAAACTTGTCGAATCTGTGGAAGGTATCCTTGTGTGCGTGCATGTCTAAGGTATCGATCGAGAGGTCGTACGCGGTCAAGTTCAAAGACTTGAATACTTCAGCCAAGGTTAACACCTTGCCATCTCTGAAGATAACCTGCTCGTCGGTCGCGTGTCTGATCTTATACTTGATGAAACGCAACAAGTGCTTCTGGTTCATGGAGGCAGAGTGGTGGACGTGGGTGTCCACCTTACGGACGTTGTAGAAATCTCTGTGCGGATTCTTCTTAGACTCGGTGGACTCCTGGTACTCGTTCAACAAGGAGTACAAGTTCCACTTGGCTTCCAAATACTGCAATCTCTTGAAAGCGAAGGACTTGTTTGGACCGTCGGAGGAGATACTGATAATCTTCTCCAAATCCACATAGTACTCCTTGATGGAAGGAACGTTGACCAACTTCTTGTCGCCTCTAAAGACCTCAAAGACATCCTCGTCATTCAATTCGTAAGTGATGGATTCATCCACACCCGGAATTTCCATGTCCTCAAACTTGAACTCAGCGTTGCCTCTGATATTCTTGGCTTTCTCCACATAGTGTAAGTCGTCAAACTCCTTAGAATGGTATGCTGGGGTTGGAGGGGATGGGAAGACGTCCCAATTATCAGTGTTCTTCGGGTTGTCGTTGTCGTACTGCAAGGAGAGCGACTGGTACTTGTGTCTCATGTCCAAGCAGTTCTTGACATTCTTGTAGAGCAGAATCAACTCCTCAGACGGGATCTCGTTGGACTGGTGGTCTGTTGGCATGTTCGGGTTACTTACGTTGCCTGGCAAGCCGCCCTTTAACTTGAAGTTGTTTTCAAACTGCGAAGTCAAGTTGGAAAAGTCAAAACTGGTACTCTGCAAGTTATCGAGTAGAGGTAAATGTTGCTTATCCATATCACCGTGGTCAACGCTGCTGAACCTTGAGACTGACTTGTTGCCAAAGGAAGACGAGCGTCTGTGCAACATGCCCGGGTCCAAGATCTTGGACGGCTTTCTCAGAATATCGTGAGTGCCGTTTCCTGAAACAGCTTCCATGGCTCTCATCTTCAAATCGTGTTCTTTAAACGACTGCTCTTCCGCATAGGTGAAGTGGGCAGAGTTCATGGACTGCGACATTGGGTTTTCGTCGTCGTCGTCATCGTCTGAGATGTCAAACTTAGAATAGGCATGTTTAACAAAGCTTTCATCATTTTCCAGGAGGTCAGCGTCCGGTCTTAAATTGTGAGAGGAACACATTTTTTAGAGTAGTCAGACAGGAGTTTACGAAACAGGAATAGTGGCGATTAAATACCATTTGACCTGAAAACTTTAGACTGCAGAGCCGTGTCGGTGCGGCTTGCCAATTAAGCTATCTACGGCGCACGGGCCGCGGAAGCGCGGGCTGTCTCATTTGATAGGGGTAACGGTCAGACCTAGACAACGGTATCCATTCTCTATTTATCTAATAATATCACACCTATTGAATTATCGTATACTACTAAAGCATAGCTATGAAGTGAATAAAACTTGTGTAGCTGTATCGTAAGCAACAGCCCTATCACCGGTTCATAACATCTTGCCACTATCTAATAACAAGCTCGATCTGTAGGCCTACGTTTTAGACATCATAGGTTACCCGCCCAAGATTGTTATTGTTTACGCTGACCCAACGTGCATATAAAAAAAGTAGAGAGTCTTGATAATAATCAAATTGACACCTATTCCCAATCAATATAAGATGGAAAACGAAGCGTATCTAGAGCCTGGTATGTTTTTCCCCCCCCCCACATGTTTCTGAAAAACTGAATACTAACCGTCTAGGCTTCGACCCAACGTCATTGAAGGTTGCTCAACTCCGCGGCGTGTTGTTAGCTCATGATATCGACTACCCATCCAGCGCTAAAAAGGCTGATCTTGTAGGGTTGTTCAAGAAAGAGGTTCTTCCAAAGGCTGCAGCCTTATTGGCTAAGCACAAGAGTGTCAATGCCAGCGACCAAGGCATTATCAACTTTGACGGACGTAAGCCTAAGGATTTGATTGTGTCCGATGCGTCGCCTAAAAGCAGCAAGAAGCCCAAAAGGCTCGCTAAACCGTCCAAACTTCCTACTGATTTGGATGCTGAGGTTGTGCCTTCTCGCACAAGAAGGTCATTGACGTCTGTATCCCATTCACTGCCTGTTCATGACAGTGACGGTGATCTGGATATCCAGGAAGTAGTTAAGACATCCCCAAAGAAGCCCACACAGACTGTTGGCACTGACGAATCCGTTGAAGATATCCACAGCTCCGACATCGAGGAGATATCTAAGCAGGACCCTGCCAAGCTAAAGTTTGCCACATCTAATAAAAGCAAGGCTGTCAAGACCAAAAAAGTGGGCAAGCCGGTTGCCACAAAAGTGGAGAAGAAAAAAAGAGATACAAAGACCAAGGAAGCCGTAAACTTGAAGGAATTGACTGCTCATATCATGAAGGGGCGGGTGCTTGATATACCTAAACCAAAGGACGAGGATACGAAGAGCCACTTCTCGTCAAACAACGTCTTCCAATCATCTTCAAATACTTCCCCCGCCAAGACTCACTCTGCTGACACTTCTTTCGAAGCTGCTATCGCCAATGCGGTTCGTTCCCCAAAAAGGGTAACTGTAAAAGATGCGCGACACAAGGACTCAAATGCGGGGCCAAAAAGGAACCCCTCTCTTGATACAGACTCTAAGATCAAAAAAAATTCATCCGCCATCTCAAATAAGAAGTTGGTTTCGGCTGTTGAGTCTAACGCCAAGAAGGTGCTCCAGGCCATAGAAACCAGTGCTAAAAAGCTGGTCGCCGTGGCTCCAACCAACCAATCCAACCTTGTCCCTGTGACTCCGTCATCTAAAATTAGTACTCTGGTGAAGAAGGTTGCTAGTTCCGGTAAAAAGACGTCTGGGGTGAGATCTCCCTCGGTGAAGACTACCCCACTCAAATCCGCCTCCAAAAAGCTACCAGTGTCCGAGCGTGAAGTGTCCCACCATGATGTGGTGAGCTCTCCGACAATCCGAGTTGTGCATGCTGCCTTGCCAACGGTAGCTGACTTTAGCTCCCAGGATTTTGCGGCGCAATTGGGGGTCACTTTGCAAGGTACACCAAAGGAAAGTACCCCTGTGAAGAGAAAGGTCGTGAGGGCTCCGACACTATCTGAGGTTACCGATAACACCGACTACGAGATCTTTGAGGTTTCTAAGCTCCTATCCCAGCCTAGAATACAAGACGAAGAGTTGTCTGATGAAGAAGTGGAACTGGATACAGAGGAGAACACTAAAGCTGATATCAAAGCCAAAGGTCAAAGACTTAGGGTTAGTGTGAAAGAAACTCCTGACCCAAAACCTACGTCGTTCTTGAAAATCCTTAACTATATTCTTGTTTGGTTTTTGCTCTTGCTCGCCGGTGTCTATGGCGCTTGGTACCGTGATCAACGTATCCTAGTGGGCTACTGTGGCGCTGAGATCTACCAAAGAACGTTTGAGAATCCTACCGGAAACCTTATTTTGGAACAGCTTGAGTCGTTTTTAGACTCTAACAAGCCTCAGTGCAGGCCATGTCCTTCCAATGGCCGTTGCACCGTCAACTTCCAGCTTCAATGCTACGACGATTTTGTCGAGTCTTACCCATGGTACTCATTCAATGGGTTAGTTCCGGTTGCGGGAAAGTGTGTGCCAGATACCAAGAAGGCGGAAAGAATTGACCGCATCATTGATTTCTCCCTTCAGTTGTTGAGAGAACGCAATGCCAACGCTGACTGTGGGGACTGCGAAGACGATCTTGATGCCGGATTCACCACAGAAGCCTTGCGTGATATTGTATACCAATTGAAAGCTGACTACATTTCTCCTGAGGACTTTGACGATATTTGGAACAGGGCTCTATTCGAATTGGAGAAGGAACCAGAAATTAAAGTAAGGCACGTTTTTATTATCCCCCAGCATGCTTCATGAACACGTTTACTAACATATATAGACTCGATACCTCGGTGATTACTCTCAACAAGGACCAAAAGAAACATCTCTTGACGACGAGCCTTCTTCGGAAGAAAGCCAGAACAAGGTTCTTCGCACAACGTCCCTTGCCAACCTCTCGCTCCAATGCAAATTTAAAAGAGCGGTTGTCAACTCTTTGGCCAGATATCGACTTCCGTTAGGCATCTTGGCCGCCGCTTTGTTGATTGTCAAGGTGCTTCAGAAAAGACACGAAACCAAGAGGGTGGAGCATGACAGAATCCAAAAGCTAAACTCCCTCATCTTGCAAAAATTGCAAGCCCAAAGACACTTGGCCGTGAGTGACCGAAACGGCTTTACCAAGCCGTATATCGGCTCCATTCAATTGAGAGACTTGTTGTTGTCCGAAGAGAACTCCACCAAGAAGATGAAAATCTGGGAATCTGTGTCTAGGAAGGTCGAGTACAACACATGTATCAGGTCCCATATGATGGAAGTGCACGGTGAGATTATGAAGGTCTGGGAATGGATCGCCAACACCGAATAGAAATGCAATTTTTTTTTCGCTTTCCTTTGTAATATAATGTTAACTACGATAATGGTTGTAAAAAATAAATATAAATCGAACTAAGCGGCAAGCTCACCAGTTTATTTCCAGAACTTGAAAACACCAAACTTCTTTTTCTTTTTGGTGCTGGAGTCTTTCTGTGAGTAGGTGAGCCGTGGGTCGGTGTTCTCCGCTGTCGCGGGGGCCGACCGCATCGGCTTCAAGGAAAAGGTGTCTTCGCTTTTATTGGTCGGGCTGTTGCTTGTGGGGGAAAGAATCGTCGGGGTAGGTGTGTGGAATCTCAACGATGAAGGCGGAGGCTTCAAAAACGCTGCGTTATTCAGTCCGTTAATCGGAGCTTTGGGCTCGTTCGCGTAATCGAGCATAGATTTCACCTTGGTCATGCGTGGCATGTGATCAAGCCCAGTGAGCTTTCTTACAAGCTTCGAGCTATCACCCTCGGTTTCATCTTCCATCAACATGGCGTGCATCTCGCGGCACAACTTGAGCGAAGCATCCGACACAAGGCTCAACTCGGCCTTGAACATGTTCTCCACATCTCCATCGTTAAGAGAGGCACTCACCGCCCGCAACTTTGTTTCCAACGTTTTGGCCGCGTCGGCGAACTTCTCGATTACAACATGGTACGGTGGAACCCGGCCGGACTGCGTAGAGATGTTATCACCACTATCAGCATCTGAATCATGCACCCCGTCCGAATCCGAGGCAATCGAGGCAGCATCGTCGGAAATGCCACTTTCGTCATGAATACTGGTGCTGCCAAGCTGCTGCAGAACCTCGTCTAATATCGCATCCATGTTCAAGTTGCTCACATTGTCGTCGGAGTAGTATATATCCGGGTAGTCTGGCTCGTGCTCCTCTATGTTCTTTCTACCTTTCAAGAGATCAAAGAGATTCTCTTCAAAGTCACCCATGTTGGTGGCAGGCACCACAATAACGGGGAGCGGGAAGTTCTTCACTAACCGGTCACTCAACCGCGATGACTTCCACGATGTCAACGGCGCACCAGTAGAGTTCTTCAACTTCGCACTAACAGAGACCAAGTGCGGCTTGTATGTGTCAAACATGTCTTTTAAAACTGCCTTCGTGGTTCCCACAGCGAGTTCGATCGTGATCTTGATAATCTTCTCGGGAGGCAAGATCTCGTACACGTAGTCTAAGATGTTCTGAGAGATCTTGGAGATGTTTTCTGGCGAGTTTTTACTCTCTGCTAGCTCGAGTTGTGCCAATTCCTCTTCGTCCAACTCGTGGTCCAGGTAGTCTGGTTCTTCAAAGAAACTGCTGCGCCGCTTCTTCTTGGCCATATTAAAGATGTGCCCCGCACTATGGCGTCTTCCGCGCCACTTCAGGGGCTCCTGATTGATGGCCGCCACAATGATCAAGTTGTCACCGTTAGCTAAGAGCTTGCGCAAGACCCAGTCGAGCGCCACCCATGTATGCTTGCGGCCGGAAATGTACACCATAATCTTCCGTTTGTGGAAGATGTGGTGCGCCTCGGGGCTACGGTTAGAGTAAAGCTTGTTGTAGTCTCGATGTTGTGAGCGCAACGTGCACGAGTTGGGTAAATCATCACCTTTGGCGTAGTGATCCTGCATCAACGCCTTGTTCAAGAACCCAAAGTCTTGAAATTCCGAAAAGCCGTCCGTCATGGCCATGAAGCTTTTTTTGAAGTGGTCTGGCGACAAGCTGTCAGCCCTGCCGGGGGAGAAGTCTCTAGACGGCGACAAAACGCGCTCACTGGTATTCTGATAGAAGCTGAGATCGGGCTTGAGGTTGTCTGTGCTGCGGCCTCTAGGCGACTGCGCGAGGCGCACATGCTGTGAATCGTCCTCGAGTTCGTCGTCATCATACCTGATGTCGATCGTGTCAAATGATACAGCCGTTTTGTATTTGTTCTTGAGTATTGTAGCTTGCCCGGGGGACGCAGTGACGGACCGATATGCAAATTGCGCACCATCTGGTCTCATGAAAACCGCCATAGGCGCGTTGAAGTTGATTCCTTCGCTTGGGTGGCCTACGCCAGCCGTCGTGGCGCGGAGCATGTCGGGGCGCACCGGTGGCGGCGTCGTGCACGACTTTACTTTCACGAGCGGTGTCATTCCTGAGCGCGATGCTGCTCGCTGTAAACCGTCCAAGTCACCACCAGAGTTTCGTCTTGCCAACGGGGGGTCATTGTTAACCAGAATGAGCGGATAAGGGTGGGGTGTGTGGGTTGCATCACTAGGGTCAGAATCGTTCGAAGCCATCGGTCTCGGGATGGAACTGGAAATGAGTTAGGGGGAGGGCAGGAGGTTAAGAGTATGCGGATGGATGAGTGGATGAAGGCCGAAGATGGATGAAGGCTGAAGCTGAGAGGGGCGATCAAGGGGTGGGTCTAGAGTGGATGAAAAAAGGCCAGAGTGTTAAGTTCTAATTATGTATCACTATGGCCAGCTTTATCAGAAAGCAGTACGGAGTTTTGATATAAAGTAATTGCCTTCGGAGCTTCTCCAAAGATCCTTGGGCGGGTTCTGCGGCCAAGGTTAAGGTTGGAGGTTCTTGGCAGCCAGCATAATCTCAGGAGTTTATGCGTAGAGGGAAGTGGCCACTTCTCAGCCACAAATGTTCCTGATCCAGAGCCTGCGTTTACCATGCTGCGCTAGCCGCGCGCATATGCCGCTCCAAGCTAAAACTAGCCACACCAAGGCACGTAAGCTAAGCGTCGCACAAATCGTACGCTTACGTGCTTGGCTTTATAGCCGGAGGATTTACGCGGCTCCATTGACTATAAATATAGCACTCGACTGTAAATCCTAACTTGTTTGATCAGAGATACATGATATAGGTACACACTTGGTTAGCCTAGAAACTTTAAAATTGTATATTTAAATGCTGAGTACTGGATTAGTGTATAGGTTCCATAAGGCGGTAGTTAACATTGTTAAAGCCAGTTAACTTGCCACCACAGGCTAACAGCATAAGAAGCTGATTTTGCAACCGGTAAAAAAAACACAATGAAAATACAATTCAGTGGAAACTATGGGTTATACATACTATATATTATAGGCTGAGAAAATAGCTTGCTACGATTTCTGGTATTATTTTATTTTTGAGCTTCTAGTGCTTAATAAATATGTCAATAGCCTTACACCGCGTAATTTACGATTCCCGTCGAATGCTGGAGACAGCAGAAGTACTGCGTTCAGGGCACAAACGGGGACTTGCCGAGAAGTCGGAGCCATTCCCAAGGATCCATCTGATAATATCTGAAATATACCGTTGTTCATTAAGTGAGCCAATAAATATTCCCACATCACGCGTTAGCTCTATCAGGCCATTCCGATAGTCCTCTAGACCCAGCAAGCCTTGTTTCAGGGGCCAAATTCGGCCTAGAGTAAAGGGAATCAAGCCATAAAGCATCGTGCCGTTGTTGGAGACGGGATCGGTGGAGGTAACAGGACCATCAGACTCAGAAATGGCGCCATAATCATCCCCCCTAAGATAAATTCCCCCCTTAATATGCTCAATCCCGAGATAGTTTGTGAAATACACCATTTTCTTGAAGTTGCGCATGTCAAGGAGAGACTCGCGAGGAGAAACGTGATTTGTGGCATCGTTGTTGGCGCCATTTGTGACGTCCGAGTCCGTTCCAAGCGTTGACTTTGAAATAATATCAAGCTTATTTCCAAGTATCAAAATTGGCACCTTTGAGTCGTTGGTTTGACGTATGACGTTGTGCAATTTAGCCCGGGCATCAGCTATCGTGGAGCCATCACTTAAATCAATAATATACACAATCAAATCGGTATTTTCCTGTATAAGAAAATTGTTCCAGAACCGGTAAAACCTTTCCTGTCCACCGAGATCCACACATTTGATGGAAACGTTGTTTATCATGAGGAAATGGGTTTCGTAGCCCACTGTTGGGATTGTAAGAAGCTCTCGTTTACGAGAAGCAGAGTCCCGGCGAGTTCGATGTAGTTCAGATCCACTTTCCTGGTTTCTAGATGTGATATCTAGCATCTTGGCAAACGTAGTTTTACCCGCATTCTGGAGTCCGATAACTGTGATGTTTAAGTGGTGGCGGTAGAAAAATGAAACTAGATACCCCCAAGATCGGAAGAGACAGTCAGTGATCCACATCTAAAGTGTGGGTTGATGGAAAATAATAATCGATAGTCGCCTCGGGTTTGGAGATAGGAACTGGTATCGCTGTGCTGAGAGTTTTGAGATATTCGTATTCAGTAAGTGGTTCATATGTTTGGTGTGAATGCTTGCCACGGGGAGGAATTCACACAGCAGGGCTTCAGCGATACACGAGAATAAGGCTAAAACAAGATATTTCAACCTCTAATTATTAACATATATTCTCGGAAACTTCTATCTCTGTAATACTGATGATATAAACCCACTCGTTTATATTTCGGGCTCCACATTACTCAGCTTAACAGCAACGTAAATAAACAGTTTATGCAGGATGTTAGTAACCTTACTACAGTTTGAGGCCTCCCAATCTTCACATCTGCGTTTCCTTAGGTGCAGGTCGTATTGCTTCAGCACGACCCGGTCATAACACGTCTTTTACAAAGAGGCTAAGCATGAGCACATATTGACCTATCTAGAATTTTTATCAAAGCCAGAGCAGCAGTTATCTCGGCTACACCGCCAACTTTTTTTTAAATGTTGATTCCATATAAATACACCACATGTGTTCTACAACTACCCCTATACGGTCGATGTGTGCGGTCTTTCTCGTCGTCGCCCCACCTGAACAACGACACCTTGCATAAACCCTCATACTTTGGCCAACTCGACTATCAGGCGAAGCCCAAGTTCATTGACGTGGTCCAGAACATTAAGGCCCAGAAATCCGCTCCCCGCTTTTTTGATCAGTTACCCACAGATCAATTCCTCCATGAAAAGTGCCTTAAAGTTGACACCCATTACAAAGATCTAATCATTGGCTACAGGGGATTCATCGTTGCTGAGCTTCAGCATGCAAATAATGTGAGTATCAGGTATAAAGATGCCTCCTTCCATATCAAAGGACCACTAAAAGTTGACGTTGATAATGCGTACCGCCAGCTTTCGAGTCGGTATAGGAAGTTAGTGGAAAACCGTGTGGAGTTCAAGATTCCCGCAGCACAACGATTTTTATTGACTGGAAACCTCAAGGCAAAAAACAACACTCCATCGAAAGTCAGTGGAAAGAGTATGAGTAACAAGACAGACTTTATTCTTGATTTGGGGGCGTTAGAGAAACAGTACTACTGTAATATTAATGTCGACAAAAACAATGAAAGCAGCAGCGAATTGGGTGTTATTATCTACGGTGAGTACAGGGAAAACGTCTATAAGGCCCAGAAAGTGATCGAGAAATACTTATCATCCATGCAAGAAATGTCCCAAACTTTCCAGTTCCCATCCCATGTTCTTCCTTTGTTGGTTGGCCAAGGCGGTAAAAAACTCCACATGCTTCAGGAGGATGCAGATGTGGTTGTTTCTGTCACTAGAAGCAGAAATACTGCCTCTATAACAGTTTATGGTGCGGAGGGCGTTTCTGAAGCCATGGCCATTCTCCGACTGCGATTGGAATCGTACAATCGAACGGCCACTGTAATTGATTGCGTGTCCTCCGAAGGTGTGACCGCCTTAATGCTAAAAAAACTCAAGAACTGCCATCCTAGGACTTTGTTTCATTGGCGCCAAGGTGAGTCAATTACCGTTTACGGTGATAACATCAAAGACATTACAAGCGCAGCTGAACAAACCAAAAGTGTTTTAGCGATTGACGGTTTACAACCAACATCTGGCATTGAGATTGATAACCGGTTGGTGGGGGCGTTTACAGGCGAACGAGGGCAAAATATTCTCCGGCTTGAAAAAACCACAGGGGTGAATATCTCCCTTGTCCCCACTGAATCAGAAAATTATTCCACGATTCATATTACCTCTCCAAGTCAAGCCAGAGTGGCGAAAACACGTAGAACGATTATCCACATTGTCTCGAAGCTTGTTCGAAATCTTGTTGAGATAAACTTGACAGACCGTCAAATGCTTGCGTTATCGAAGTACAATGAGGACCAAAACTACTTTGAAATGAGAAAAATGCGCCATTTCACAAACACTTCGACAAACACCACTATAGGACCTCTTAATCAGATATCCGTTACCGGTGAAAGCACTGTTGATGTGGATATTGCAGTAGCAAAGATCAATTGTATGATCCAACGAGCTTCCAGTCGCTGGTAGGTTTGAGACCCAAAATATGGGGGGAGATTTTGCTAGTATTTACTCTTACATGTCGTGTGATTGTTAACGTAATTGAAACTCTTGGATTGTATCTGTCTGTATCCCGCTTTCTTTTACACCTTATCTCCAACTAGTTTGTTTGTACCTGCTGCGGCCCCATGAAACCTGCTACCAGTCAGATATGTAAACAATGCAGGCAATCTTAATTAAAGACAACGCAAAACCCTTATAATACTGTATGTATTATACAACTAAAGCGTGGGGGTTGGCTCGTACTTGCTTATAGACTGTTATGAGAAATTAGTCGTGTATGCTTCTGAACCTATTGTGGGGTTGCAGTATTCCGAAAACATCAGGGTGCGCCAAACCAAGTACCATTGGAGACTTAACTTGGCTAAAATGAATAGTTCTACTCTACATTCTTATAGTCACAAAATCCCAGGTTTGCAGCACTTGCTTGTTACCGCGAACTCTATTCCTTTTCCACTATGTAAATATATGCTGTAAACCATAAGCATTCAGCTAATTACTGACCAAACATTCTGTACATAGACAAGCGTTCCTTAAGTCCCGTTATCACCACGTGACCGCGACTCAACCGCCAACAGAGCATCCCTTCTGGCGACCTAAACTAGACGTGCACGTTTTCCCCACCCTGAAAAATTGCTTTTTCCCCTGGCGACGTTATGACGCCCCTGGAAGAGTCACTCGATAGCACTGTGATTTGTGGGTTCGATCATGCATGTGCGAATTTTTCACTCCTCAACTTTTTACCTTGATGCTGGGCAAGCAAGAAATCGATAAATTTTAGCTTCTGTCAATTTTTTTCTTCCCCCCACTTCCTAAAATTTCTCAGTTTTAACCCCCTCAACTCTAGTTTACCCCAAACTTTTCACCCAATAATCGGTTCTCAGACCCTGACCTACTCCCAAAACACCACCGTTTGCCACTGTCAGCCAGAAGTTAATTGCTCGACTTTTTCCTTCCAAAACAAGCAAACCACTACAAAGCTTTGATTTTATTTTTTTGAAGAGAGAAAAATCCGTATTTCATCCATCTGCCTGAATACTGAATCTTTCCTCTGTTTCATTCCAAAACAAAATCAAATTCTCTGCCAAGTACTCCTAAAGAGTTTTTATGCCTAGAGAAGTCATTATCCGTTTTGCAAGACCTTCCAAGTATGTTACCTTCAGACTGTTGACACTGATATGTTACTAACCGCTATAGGCCTGGATAACACGACTCATACCACTCTCCCACGAAAGAATCCCAGCTACAAGTTTTCTTTTCATCCTTTTCCTTTTACCATCTCCTTCCCTTAACTCCCTTTTTACCAACCGGTTCCACCTCCCCTACCGGTCGGACTAACTTGAAACGTTTCTTGCCACTTCTCTACCTCGTTTCTCGTTTTTGATTTTTTTAGAAAAAAAGCCTATCCCCACCTCCTTGAAAAAGAGTAAGTTTGCATTATATTTTTATCTTTCCGAAGTTAGCCACATAATCGCAAAGCCCTATCATCCAACCCCCTTTTACCCCACCATCAAAAATTAAGCCATGGTCGCACCATCCTACGTCGATGACACTTATGTCAACCATGATTTGTCCGTCAACTTGGACTCCACTGATGCCTTTGAAGGCCCAGAAAAGTTATTGGAAGTCTGGTTCTACGAATCTCCAGAGCACTTACCTGCTACCTCGCCTGTGGACGGTCTCAGATCCGTTCCATTGGTTAAGTGGGAAGAATTGTTGGACTTGGTCAGCTGTAAGGTTTTGTCCATGATTTCTACTGAAAGCGTGGACTCTTACTTGTTGTCCGAAAGTTCGTTCTTTGTGTTTCCACACAAGGTCATTTTAAAGACCTGCGGCACAACTACCACCTTATTGGGCTTGGAAATGTTGTTTCAACTCGCTGCTGAGTATGCCAACATCGCCATGGACTCGCACTCTATCTACAAGATCTTCTATTCTAGAAGGTCATTCATGTTCCCAGAGAAACAGAAGCCCATCCACCTGGACTGGAAGGTCGAAGTCGGTTACTTGAACAGGTTCTTTTCCAATCACAAGTCTTATGTGGTTGGTAACTTGGCCACTGACCACTGGTACTTGTATACTGCCGGTCATAAGGGTGCAACCACACCTTTTTTGAGAAGCTTAACTCCTCCAAAAACCCCAGCTGGGTTCACTGGTGGCGGCGACAAGACGCTCGAAATATTGATGACCGAATTGGACGAAACCTGCGCTCAGCAGTTTGTTACCAGTAGACACCCCGGTGATGAGAATGCTACCAATATATCTGATGACTTGGGCCACCTCATGGGCTTGAAGACGTTGAACAGGACGAGATTGAATAAGTTGTACCCTGACTCTGAAATTTTTCATGACGCGTTCGCTTTTACTCCGTGTGGTTACTCGTCCAATTCCATCAAGGAAGACAAGTACTACACCTTACACATCACTCCTGAGCAGGGCTGGTCGTACGCTTCGTTTGAATCTAACTTCAAGGCTGCTGACTACGGCATGGATGACAAGGTCGTTTTGCTCAAGGTGTTGGACATCTTCAAGCCAGGCAAGTTCTGTTTGACTTTGATTGCCAACGAAATCACCGTGGAGGATGACAAGTTTGGCGACAACTTCAAGATTTTGGAAAACTGTAAGCTCGATGGCTACGAAAGAAACGAAAAGATTATTTATGATTTGAATGACGGTTATACGTTGATGTATTTGTCGTTTCAAAAAATTAAGATCTAAGGGTGTTATGTACCCTTAGTTTTTTAATGTCTGGGGAGGCATTAAATGAATCTCGTTTTTTTCCGGCTTATTACCGAGTTTTCTTTCAGATTTAAATGGGCTTAGGTGCCCTCACCTTTGCTCACTCTGAATTTATTTTGTTTAATTTTATTTCATTATATCTTTAACCTTTTTATTCCTTTTTTTTTATTGATATGGTTGGTTAATCTATTGTCCATTCATTTGCTTTGTACTATGTCCATCACGGGAGTTGGCAGTAAGATTGAATAGTTTACCTCCGGTATTTTCTGTCAACGTTGGATTGGCCATGGCTAAACTTTCTGTGTCTGGGTTGAACCATTCTACCGAAAGTGAAACCATTATATTCCTTTGTCCATGTTATAATCAGATAAGCCCTCCCAAAGAAGGCCTAATTCTTCTATTTTCTGGAACCGCCAAGACAGATTTCTGATTGGGAACCCTCCTTCTCTTCCGCATACTGACAAACAGGTCATCCGGAACACGCATATCCGGTGAGGTACCCCTACTACCCAGTCGTCTTATGCCTCGATAGGGTTCAGGACCGGATGATACTCGTCTTCTCCGCCTACCGTGCTCCAATAGATTCTCAACTGAAACCTGGCAATAGCTCTTTACTCGATTCGCAGTACTCCATCGCGAGTCAGGTACCCCTTCGAGAGCGTCCCTCGATTTATCACCTTCCAGAACCCCTTCGCTGTAATAGTCGACTGACGGTGAATTGAGTGAAACAAGACACTTTTCATCTCCCAGTATTACTTGGTATCCCGGTGACATAAGTTGCTCCTTAAAGCCCCTCACGGGGCTAAATGTCTCGGCATCTCGCCCACCGTTCCGGTGACAGGTCTTTGTAATTTCGTACGAAAGCATAGCGTGAGTCTGAGACAATGGCTCTAAGAGGTTCATTAGAAACCTATGATCTGGTGCAATAACACTAAGAGCATTAGCTACCCAAGAGAAGACCTTCCGCCTTTTAGTTTCGCTATATCTGCTTATAACGTCATCGATGAGATCACGGCGATCCGTCTTAATCAACGATTGCTCCACTAGGAGGAGGAGAATGTGATACTCCTCTAGGCGAAACCTGGGAAGACATTGGTGCATTAACTTGAAAAGCAAGGTGTTGATATTATATTGCCGATGGTCAAATACTGAAATCCACAAGACGATTAGACTTTCAAGGAAAGCATGAACGGAATCCATTTCAGAACTGCTTTGGGGAAGATTCAAGGCTTTCAAATGTTTGAAAAACTTCTTAACAATAACAACTAGTAGCAAATGAGTGCAATGTTGTTGTTTCTGAGAGACGGCGATCCGCTTGATTTCATCCCAGATGGGCTCATGGTTCCATAGTAGCTTGAAGTCGACTTTGTTCCACAAATGGCTTATAATCGTTTCTTCGTACCCCAATTGAGCCAAGTTGAGGAGCTCCGCGAAATGATTCCGCTGGATGCTGGATTGGCCCTCGCTTGGTGAGTGTAGTGTGTTTATCCCCACTCGCTGGACAAAGTAGCACCAAAAGAGATCGGAGGGGACCTCGCTCAAGTATCTGCTGGCCATAATCTGTGCGATTCTAAGTGCCTTTATCTCCACACAATAATGGATTAAGCTGGGGAAGACGTAGTACAAGTCAGATACATGTGAGTTCAAAATCTCTAAGCCCTGGCCAAGCAAGATCCATTTCGTGTAAAGCTTCATTGCCGGAGAGTGCTCGTACCAGTCAGCTTCATTAAAATGATTTGAAGGGTCCCTTTCCGCTTCGTTTTCATCGTCAAACATCGACTGTCTGGCCGTTACTTCCACGCACTGGCCCACTTTCATTGCGGAATGTTCTTGTAACCTAGCAGGGTCAGAAGTATATGCCTGACTCATAAAACGCTTAAAGAGTTCGAAAATCTCGCTTAATTCCTGATATCCCTCCTCTGTGACTTGGGGTTTCATAGCTTTCCACCGGTGGTAAGAATCAAGGGCCTGGATCGGATGCACCATTTCCCCATCGTCCCTATCACTATCAATATCGAAAGTCAAGTCTTGCATTTCAGTTCCCGAATCGTAATCTGAGTCGTCCTCGTATGTTCTGGATCTGGGTTTGATTGTATATTGAGACTTGGTGTAACGGTTCTTGGGTCCTTTGCCGTAACGTGCGCCGTTGGAAGAGGGTGGTGTACTAGAAGACTGACGGTTAATGGTTCGCAGCTGGAGGATTCTGCCAAAATCCTGGGAAGACTCGAGAATCTGGGGATAATGCTTCGCCATGTCGTGAAAGGAGCGGATTTTGGACGCAAATGGCCTCAACACGCGCTTGCACTTGGATAGCGGCCAGGGCTCATTCTCACATCTCAAGTCCAGGAGCTTGCCTTTCATCGCATATTCAGCGGGATTTGTGAGAGAGGGGTTTCTTGGTGGGAAAAAGAGAGGCCAGAGTCGAAAAAGAGGTGCAAGTGATCACTGTTTATGCCCTGGGTATGGCATACTCGAGTAAGATCTTCGAATTGCAGGTGTGCGTGCACGTGATACCGTGAAAACATGGACAGAGACGACTTGGCTTTTGCGTTACCCCAGTCACCCCGTTCTCTTCGACATGAGACATTTAAATCAGTTTTTCTTAACTATCGATATGCTTTTAAATTAAAATTATTTTCCATTTTATTAGCTGTAGCTTTGACAAGACTACAGAGTTTACTGGGCGGTCTATTGGCGTGGTGCACTGCCTGATGGAATTTGCTATGTACAGTTCTGGGGCTATTTTCTAGCACTCGTTGAAGTCCTCCCTATCATTACGATACCGTGAACCCATTGTCAATGGTGATGCATTGGCCTGTAATCACCTCACTGCTCAAAAGATAGACCACGGCGTCGGCGATGTCGGCTTCCGTGATTGCGCAGTGCCGCAACGGAGTATTGTATATCCCCAGATCAGTAATAGTTTTACCCATATCCGTACTAATCAAACCAGGCAAGATGCAGTTGAACCTGATATTTTTCGGCCCCATCTCCACCGCCATGGCTTTTGTGAAGCTAACCAATCCGCCTTTGGTGGACGAATACACACTGGATCCCTTCACGCCCTTGGTAGCCAACACGGACGAAATACTTATCACGTGGCCAAACTTGTTGCGCATCATCGGCTTGAGGAGTAACTGTGATAAAACAATAGGCGAAACTAGATTTGTGTTCATCAAACTGTTGATTTCCTCCAAGGAAGTTCCGAGTAAGAGCAGGTTCTGGGTAACCCCCGCACAGTTCACTAGAATGGCGGTATCGTTGATTGCCGCGGCCGTGAAGGCGTTGGGGATATTTTCTGGGTAGTTCAAATCGCAGGAAATAATAGAGTGGGCCTGTCCTGGGATGCTTGTGCTGAGCCGTTCTCGTTGAGATTCGAGGAGGGTTTTATTTCTGGCCACTAAAGTAACGTTAGCACCCAACTCTGCGAGCTTGTGTGCGATTTGGAAACCAATGCCACGCGATCCTCCAGTCACGATAGCCTTCTTTCCACAGAGAAACATATTGTAACAACGAGAGATGTGAAATAAGGACTATCCTTTATGATATTTGGCAGAAATATCGATTCCAAGCTTCATGTTTATGCATATCAATGTCGCGAAAGCATACAATTAGTCTCACTAATATTTAACTTCCAATTCTTTTTACGAGGGTAGAGTGCCGGATATTCCAGTTGATATTACTCCTCCGTCGCTTTTTGGAGAGTTTTTTCAAATCAGCTTTGTACCAAATATTCGTATAGCACTATAATATAAAGACGGCTTGAAATAATTATCGGAGGTAGGTAATACTGTAGTGGTGGAATATCTAGACTATTATCCTGCGCTATACGCCAAATTCTCATGTTAGTGATTATGGAATAATATTCCGGTAAAACACAGTGTTCTGTGAGGAAGCTATAAAGCCCGCAGATAATATCAGCCACAGGGGATGCGATTTCTCTGGCCTTATCTGTTTCCTTTAGCAGCTTTAATCTCGTACTTTGACCCAAATATATTTTTGCCCTTACAGAGAAATAGTTTGCACTAGTGGCACGTCGTATCTAACGTACAACAGTGAGAGTGTCCGGCACACCATGTATGTATAGATTAATCTCTCGGTGACTCTTTTCCTTCCTCACCCCGCTTGTGTTAGACAATTACCCATGCTCACCCTTTCGGGTAACAAAGACTCTGTAGCATACATCTACGCACTGTCGCGAAAGCGGCGCATAAACGCCACCCTACATATGCGCGTCCTAGAAGTACGTGCCACCAATTCTTGATCCTTCTTTTTCTTCTAATAATTCTCCATTTCGTCTTCACATTTGTTATGAAACTTTTCTATACCATTTCCAAAACCAGCTACACCAGTGTTATTGTTGTTTTAGACAAAGAAGGTGTGGTGTACTACGCAGCCTTGGGAGACAACCTGCTGGTGCTCACCAAGACCATGCAAGCCGACTTTGCCAAGATCAAGAAACTGGGTATTGTGGCCCCTTCTCTATTTACTGAAGGCCTGAACGAGAAAATCAGCAACACCAACAAATTATTCTGTGACGTGATTGAAAATCCCACGCTAATTAACACAGCGAACGCGGAACAAACCATTCCGCACAAATTCATCTTCGGGACGCCCTTGCAGCAAAAGGTGTGGACTTACTTGTTGGATGAAACCACACACGGTAAGTATTCTACATACTCGGAAATTGCTACTGCCTTGCTGATTCCGACAAGTTCCAGGGTTGTGGCCAACGCGTGTGGTGCCAACAAGATCGCTATCTTGGTTCCTTGCCACCGTGTTCTCACCAAGGACGGCAAAATAAGTGGCTACAGATGGGGTGTGGCGAAGAAGAAGATTCTTTTGGACCGTGAGAATCAGAAGGGGTCGTATCTCAAGGCCTTTAATAATTCTTTTACATCGAAGGATGTAATCCCGATAATATGTTAAAAAAAATGGTACTCCTTCCTTTGCGTGGCAAGGCGCGGTTATTGATTTTCTCACGCGTTCATTTCACTGAGGTGAGATATTATTCTTATTATACTTTTCTTTTTATTGATCTCATTTATTAAATTCACAGGCTCTATAAGTCGGAGGTTTTAGGTGGCAAAGCATTCCCGTGACATTTCGTTAAATTCAATTATATTCCCCTGAAATCTCAATAAAATAAATTCTAGGAGAATTAATGATAAAATGGGGTGAATAAAAGCCAAGAGGTCATCAGCTCGCCCATAGAAAAATATTTAAGCGATACTTCACCCTATTCACAGATATCCACCAAAGGTAACTACCCAAGTTCGTCCCTCACCTTTCTCTTCCTTTACCCGCTGATAGTCTGCGCCGCACGAACTTTTTATTTTTATCCTGCACATTACTTTACGTGAGAATTTTTTATTCCTATGTAATAACGCCATGTATAACTAAAGAGCCCAAGCACCGCTCTATCCCGTTACGGATTCCCTCCAGTCATGTCTAGTAAGGAGAATAACACATGGAAGTTGGACTTATTGGAAGTCAAGTTTTTCAACACCAAACCCCGTTTCCCAAGAACCAAGCTCTTATTAAAGTCAAAAAAGTTGAAGTTCAACTTGCCAGAGTCCAGAGATGCTGCTTTGGAACAGGTCAACACCCTAAAGAGAGAGCTCTGCGAAAGAAAGGTCCACGCATCCAAGACAAAACTTGAGAGGGCGTTAAAAAAGTACGCCAAGGTCGAGGGCGGTAAGGCTACTCTCCAGCTCAGTAAGATCATTGATAACACTTCCAAACGGTACACCGAAGCCTTGGTCGCTGTCACCACGATTCAAGGCTTGCAACTTGGATATGTTGCCAATGCTAAATTGGTCAAGCTTTGTGAAAAAGTCTACCTTACATCCAAGGAATTAAAACTGTACCCACCACTGTTTATTCCTGAATGGATTAAGGAAGCCATTTTGGATAAATCTAACCCTAGCAATCCGTCTTTCCAGTTCAAGAACAACTCCAATGAAGTTAACAACATGGTATCAAAGATTTTCAACACTAAAGAGTTCAAGGATTTGTTGGCAAACGCCGAATCCAACATGAAGTTGGTTTTGGGGCCAGTGGATAAGCCTGTCACCGAAGAAGCAACCGCAGACTCTGATTCCAGTTCTGACTCTGATTCAGAATCCGATGATGAATCTGTCTCTGAAATCTCTAAGGGCGAAGATACAGTGTCAAGACAGAAAGAGGTAGAAGGAGACGAAGAATTCGACTCCGATTCCAGCATCGACTACGATGTGTACAAAGACATGGTGGCTGCCTCTTCCGATGAAGATGAACTGGTTGTTTTAAATGAGGATATTGATTATAACGATGTTACCGACCAGGAGCCAAGCGATGAAGAAGAAAATTCTGAAGACTCTGAAGTTCCAGAGAAAAAGATAAAGGATAAGAAAAAAAAGGAAGTATTTCCAGAATTAGCATCCGGATATTTCTCTGGCGACTCTGGATCCGATATTTCTGACGACGAGATGGTCAAAAACATCACCAAACCGAGAAAGAACAGAAGGGGCCAGAGAGCCAGACAAAAGATCTGGGAGCAGAAATATGGGGCCAAGGCCACACACGTACAGAAGGAGCAGGAGCGTTACAAGTCCGAGAGAGAGACCAAACAGAAGGAGTACGAAGCCAGAGTTGCCAAGAGAGCGTTGTTAGCTGCGCCCTCCGGTACTAACGACATCCCATTGGGTGACAGAGGCGCCATCCAGGCTGCTGCCTTGAAACGTAAGGCACAGGAAGACGCACCATTGCATCCGTCTTGGGAGGCCAAAAAGAAGCAGAAAGAGATGACCCAGGCCAAGTTCTCGGGTAAGAAGGTTACTTTTGATTAGTCGGACTTTCTATGTAATACAAAAATTGTATGTAAAATATTATCGTGGGTGAGTCTGTAGATGATTTCTAAGCGTACCAGGAGCCTTTAAAGCTTCTCGAAGTCGAAAGTATGTACACTAAATTAACTGCCTGACTCGATTTTACCAATGTGGCGTGGGATTCAAATGGTATGGAGTGACTTTTATCGTTTTAGACAGGGACAGCCTCCACTGAAACAGAGATCCAGATCTTGAGTGCTTATCGTGGCATGCTTGAACCATTGATGTGTCAAAAACGTATATCATAAATTGAATCATGTGGACCACTTCTACAGACTGCCTATAGTACATTCATATAACTAAACCGTAATATCTATTCAGCTATAAAGATATTTTGGATGCAAGAGTAACCAGAGAAGTAGAGGGGGATTGAGAAGCCTATTTGGATTTTTCTTCCAAGGCCTTGACACACTCTTCCAAAGTCTTGATGGAGGATTGCAAATCCAAAACATCACCCAAGACAGCGCTGTTGGCATTCTTGGTTTCATCAATCAAGTAGAAGTAGGAGGCGGCGCCGGTGACGGTGATCCCGGACAAGAAGCCGACCAAACTACCCTTAATGGAGGAGCCAGTAGAGGCAGTGGCGTAAGAGCGACGAGTAGTCATACGAGAGGCAGAAGTGACGGCAAAACGGGCAGATTGGGCGAACATATTAACTAGAAAAGGGTTAGGACTGTAATTTGCATCTGGGTCTCAGAGGCAATGGATACATGGATCATGTAACATCGCTGCAGACATAACGCTGAATTGATACGCTGAATAGCCACGAATACATACTAATTTCTTTGGGTTGTACAGTAAAAAGGCGATATCTAAGGATGCGACACTCCGCTTATACCATCGAGGATTTTAGGTATCTGCCCCGGGCCCGGCGGTTAAAATGCTCTGCGCACGACCCCGCTCCGGGGATGCATGCAAGTGAGCCAAAACAAGCCCCCGTCCTGTATTAGAAACCATGAGTTAGCTATATAGCGCTAGTAATCCAACGTGCTGGTTTATGATTACTAAACACCAAGTTTGAAACCCCTGTATTTACCTAGCCCATAGGTGATTAAAGGAGGGCAACTACGGTTCATGACACCAAGCCGCTCTATCAACTGGCCATCATTTCTCGATATAAGTCAATATTCCAATTACTTATATATTTGTATATATTAGGTGTTGGGCCACAATATAGGTTAAGAGTATAGTCTAATTGTTATCTGAGCTAGTAAGTCAGGGCCTATGCATCACGGTAGCCACGTCTTGCTCCCCTAGGGACTCCTATGCCTCTGCCCACATCGCTCGCTTCCGGATTCTCAGTGGCCCGCTGCTGGGGCATGCGAAATATACTCCCGTTGTTAAAATCGTAGTTGTGCTTCTTGGCACTGGCAGCCATAAGCCTCTCGACCTCGTCACCGTGACGGTCCTTCCCGTTGCTCTTCAAGCTGTACTCGACCGTGATGGGCTTGTTCATTAAAAACTGGTTGTTCATCATCTCAATGACCTTGTCAGCGGCCTCAAACTCGGTGAGCGAGATGAATCCGTAGCCCTTGGAGGTGCCCGTGACGGGATCTGTGACCACGTGCGGTGGCTTGGCAAATTCGCCAAATTTGTGGAAGGTGTCATATAAAAACCTCTCATCAATCAAAGAATCGAGATTATTGAGGAATAAGTTGGCCCCCACGTCCATCGTTTTCGTCTTGTCTACGTTAGAGCGCTTGACCTTGACGACCTTTCCAAAAAGTTGTATGCCGCCCAACACACGTATCACATAGTCTACCGATGTCGCAGACACCAATTCCACAAACCCAAACCCCTGGTGTGTCTTGAGGATTTTATCTTTGGGCAAGCTGACGGACCTCACTGGCGAAAACTGTACAAAGAGCTCGTATAGGAGGTTTTCTGTGACCTCTGGGTCGAGGTTCCCAATGTATATGGTGGCCTCTTGGTTCTTTTCGCTCTCAAATGACTGTTTGAACATCGTTAGTACGTGTAGGCTGTTTAAAATCAATTCCGAATACTTGTATATGACAGGGCGCAGAGTTGTCTGTCTTGTGTGTGGCAATTGTGTCTGTCAGATACATGGCAAGCTGTGAACTGCATACAATTTACCCGCTCTCATCGGGCCTGCATTTGTATCAGGGCTGCTACCACATGGGAAAATTTTCAGTTTTTCGTAGCCAGGGCCTTCTACTATAAATACGCCTGGCTCCCACCCTCTATGGTAGATTAATCTCCCCTCTTTTTCCTTTTTCCTTTTACAATTTGGATCAGGAATCTTAGTGCCAGATTATGAACACCGATCTAGAAAAGCGTTTTGCGGCTCTTTATCACTACTTCTAGTATGCATTGCGATCATGCTCCTCGGAGCGTTTTCACTCCACGATGTGTATGACACCTTGTTTCTATCTGGCATATTCCAAGAATAACTGGCCCGGTTTATCGTTCTTTTTCTCTTTCAATAGGATTAGCACTTCATGCCCGGGCGATATCTGTATATACTTACTGTCCCTATGTTTGATCACGGATCGAACCTGTCAGATGCCTCTTCGCCTAAGGAGTCGCTAGAAATTGTCGGGAGTGACGCCATAACCTCGTAGGAGAATCTCTTTAAATACTCGTCTCTGTTGATTCATCGGTATGGTCTATGCGGTAGTGCCCTGGCTACGAAGTGCGATACTCATAGGTTGCAACCTTAACTTGCGGCTCCAGCTATGCCAGATCATCACCGCCATGCTGCTTAGCCCTCCGCCTTACATTAGCCCCATCGTGCGTCTATTTAATTACTTACTAGGTCACGTGCTATGTCCGGGTAAGTTTCTCTCGTTCTGTCGTTTCTTTTTCCATCGGCGCAAAATTCTTTTCTGAAAATTTTGTATATATTAACCAGTTGTCCGGTTTCAGAACCCTAGGTTCTGGCTCTCTCTTTTCGAATTCTCCACCCGTACACACATTCTACAATGATTATTTACACTGACGTTATCTCTGGTGATGAACTTTTGTCTGACGCCTACAACTTGATCGAAGTTGATGGTGCCATCTACGAAGCTGACTGTCAAAACATTAACGTCGGTGTTGGTGAAGTCGACATTGGTGGTAATGCCTCTGCCGAAGAAGCTGGTGAGGACTTGGAAGATGGTACTGAGACCGTTAACAACGTTGTCTACTCGTTCAGATTGACCCCAACCCAATTCGACAAGAAGTCTTTCTTGGTCTACATTAAGGGCTACATGAAGAAGGTCAAGGCTTACTTGGCTGAACACGACCCAGAAGCCATCTCCGCTTTCGAAAAGGGTGCCACCACCTACGTCAAGAAGGTTGTCTCTTCCTTCGGTGACTGGGACTTCTTCACTGGTGAATCTATGGACCCGGATGCCATGGTTGTCATGTTGAACTACCGTGAAGACGGTACCACCCCATACGTTGCCATTTGGAAGCACGGTGTGAAGGCTGAGAAGATCTAAGCTGTCCTGCTTTTAGTTCTTCTTTCTTGTCCACAGGCCAACTTTAATACATACCGTTTCAATTCGTTAGGATATCACTGGTGTAGATCCCTCGCATTCAATTGCAATAGAATGCATACTAACCTCGATCACACCTCATTTACCTTGTATTTATAATTGCACTCTTGTCACGTAATTACAGCTAGACTGTTAATTCACCTGTGAGAAAACGTGCGCGAAGGCCAGCAACGTGATAATTAATGAGCGTTGAGAAGATTGAGGGGTTTGGTTCTAGCATAAATAACGATGTTACAATTCAATTTTCAAGAATAATAATCGCTTATATCATTGGATATATTCCAACTCCCACTCTCGATGCCTAAAATCATTTGTACACATTCATGTTATTTTTTTTCAATTTCACATCTATATACAAATACGACACAATATGGATATCATAGTACGGTCATATATATATATTTCATCGTGTTTGTATGTACTATATATCTTTTATATAATGTATTATCCATATATTCACTTTGAATCTAAAATTATTTAACATATTATAGTAAAATCGAGTAGAAAAGTTTCTTTGGATATATTTGACATTCAGGTTTTGAAAACCAAACTGTTAATTATATACGTAATTAACTCGAATTTAAAAAAAAAATGTGAAAGTGCCAAGAACCAATATCAACTCTATACAAATCCCTGTACCAACAACTATTCTACTACATGAAAATTAAACCAAAAAAATCAAGCCACTTTTCTACATCCATATTCATGCTATGACATAAATTAACTATAAACAGGTGCATGCTTCTAACTCATAATGGTCTTTACTTTTCCTGGGACTCCGTTGCGTCTCTCTTCTCGAGATACTTGTCGAACGCATCATTACGCTCCGGGAACGGTCTCTTACCCAACAATCTAATCATATCCTCCCTGGTAATGACCTCTTTTGCTAACAACTCTTCGGCAACGAGCGCAACCTCGGTTGACTTGTCCTTCAACATGGCCAAACAGCGCTCGCGGCACATGTTGATGATGCGGCGCACCTCCTCGTCAATGATGGAGGCGGTCTCCTCACTAAACGGCTTGGTCAAGTCATCGCTGTCAGTAGACTCGTAGTTGACATAGCCCACCTTCTTGGACATCCCCAACTGGGTGACCATGGCGGTGGCCATATTAGTGACCTTCTTAAAGTCATCCGATGCACCACTAGTGACCGACGCAAAGTGGAGCTCCTCACTCATTCTGCCCCCCAACGCCATCGTCATGCGGTCTTCCAACTGTTTCGCGGACATCAAGTAGATGTCTGGTGGTAGGTACTGGGCGTAACCAAGTGCACCGCGGCCTCTCGGAATGATAGACACTTTCAATAACGGATCGGCGTATTTCAAGTACCAGCCACAGACGGCGTGGCCAGCCTCGTGATAGGCCACAACACGTCTTTCCTGCTCGTTCAAGACCTTGGATTTCTTTTCGATACCACCGATAACTCTTTCGATCGCCAACTCAAAGTGCACTAACTCGACGAACTCTGCCTCCATACGGGCCGCAGTCAACGCCGCTTCGTTGCACACGTTCGCAATGTCAGCCCCGGAGAAGCCCGGAGTCAAGGTGGACAACCTTCCAGACAAGTCCTTGTCAATGGTTGGCGACAAAGTGAGTTTCTTCAAGTGGACGTTGAAGATCTCCTTGCGGCCTTCTAACTCGGGCTTGTCGATCTGGATATGTCTGTCGAACCTACCAGGCCTCATTAAGGCGCTGTCAAGCACGTCAACTCTGTTGGTACCGGCCAAGACCACAATGTGGTCCGAGGCGGTGAAACCGTCCATTTCCACCAACAATTGGTTCAATGTGGACTCACGCTCGTCGTTGCCGCGCGCACCGCCGGACGAGCGCGATTTTCCGATGGCGTCGATCTCATCCACAAACACAATGCATGGCGCGTTCTCGCGCGCCATCTTGAACAAGTCGCGCACTTTGGAGGCACCCACACCAACAAACATCTGGTAGAAGTCTGACCCGGAGCACGAGTAGAACGGAACGCCTGCCTCACCAGCAGTGGCCTTGGCAATGAGGGTTTTACCGGTCCCTGGTGGGCCACTCAAGATGGCACCTCTTGGGATTTTAGCACCCAAGTCCTCGTACTTCTTTGGGTTCTTCAAGAACTTGACAAACTCCATGACCTCTTCCTTAGCTTCGCCCAAACCGGCAACGTCTTCAAACTTTACCTTGACATCAGTCTCAGGATTGAACTTGCGCGCAGTATTCTTGCTCATCCCAAAGATACCCCCCTTACCGGACGGCACAGATGATTTGAACATGAAATACATGAACACCAAAAGTAACCCAGTGGGCAAGATATTCAACACAGTAGATGTCCAGTTGGTCTTGCGTGTGTACAGCACCGGCACGCGGAAGTCCTCGGAAATCCCACGGTCATCCTGGGCACGCGCCAAATTGTGTTCGAAGCTTTCGACAGACCCGATCCCGAACCATAAGCCGTCAGAATGCGTCTGTTGTTTGCCGTTCTGGTTCAATATCACTTCAGCATAGGAATCGTTGACTACCACGAGTTTGGCAACAAGGTTCTTATCCAAGTAATCAGTTCTGAACTGCTGGAACGAGATCTCCTGCGAGTCACTATCGTTCGACGACATGAAGAAGAAGTACGACAAGTAGATGAAAATACTCGCACCGATGAGCAAGTTGCGGCCTGTTATTTCCAACGTGTACACCTGGACATTCGGATCCGCATTCACCTTTGGCTTACCGTTCTTATCCTTCTTGCCCTCCTCCTGTGCCTGCTTCTTCAACATGTCTTCAAAGTCTTTGCGCCGCTTGTCCAAGTTGCCGTCCTTGTCATCTCTCATGACCTTGAACTTGATTCCAAACGGGCCAGTGACATAGTCATCATCTAGAACCTTCTCGTCATTCTTTTTCTTAACCTCTTCCTTAGCCTCTTCCTTAGTCTTTTTTTCCTCCTTAACATCCTCCTTTATCTCTTTCTCCTCCTTTATCTCTTTCTCCTCCTTAATCTCTTTCTCTTCCTTAATCTCTTTCTTCTTCTCTTCCTTACGTCTGGCCATCAACGGGCTGGACCGCACAAAGTGCTGGACAGCAGCACCTGAGAAAGGTCTTCCGGGGGCGAATACGCGTGTGAGCATCGTGTGTCTGGCAGGTTTTATCATCCCAGCCGCAAAACTTGACCGCAACGGGCCAAGTAGTTTGAGGGAGGACATTGTGAGGATACCTTTAGTAATAAGAGATGTGTACGCAGAGAAGAAGTGACTTGTTATATAGCTCCAAAAGACGGAGGCAAATGGAACCGAAAACTCGGCGTGCTCACGTGAGTTTTTGGACCATGCACGCAGCTGGAGTGGAGAAAGAATGCATCAAGTATTGCACCAACAAATTTGACGCAAACTTTTAACTACTGCTCGATTTTCGTTTTTATTTCTCAATAAATAAGTTAGTCTATATTTTTTTGAGTCTGCAGCCCTGATATATGGCTAATACTGTCGTACGTGGGCCTTTGTGGTCCTGAGACACACCGCACTTCCGAAACACTACCGTGTGAATAGATTATGGCAGAGATGAAGGGCCAAAAGAGACGGGAAAAGTTGAATCAGGATGCCGTATTGGTGGTTCAGTAAAAAAAAGTTTGATTTCAGATCCTAATATGCATTGATACTGCTCAGGAGTGTCTCTTTATGTTAGCTTATTGTTGAATAAGGTAATCTTATAGTGCCATGAAAACTTAAATTCTGAGATCATGCTCACACAAGTACGGTTATTAGAATTTTGAGTTTCGGGATTCATAAATATCTACTTGAAACGTGCCGTTAACCTAGTTGCAAGGAATAAATGTGAACCACGATCGCATATATATACTCTCTATGATATAACTTTTGGTTAACTTCCGGCCCTATCGTTATAAACTTCAGTCAAAAATCAAAACTGATTCGTACACTAAAGTTATTAGCTAACACCCTGGGATCATCTCGCTTCTAGAAATAAAAAAGGCTAGGTACCATTTATTGTACTAAAATTACGGTCAAAAAGCTGCACTCACGTCACACCTAGCATTAACAAAAATCAAAAAATAAAATAATATGGTACTAAAACTACAAACATATAGCTAAAAGGCTGCTGTCGCTTCGATCCTAGCACGCTTCCGCCTGCTGCTGGGCAATAATCGCAGCCTTCACTTCTTCGCTCACTACGCCATCAAAAACGTCCAACGGAACGTCCTTCAACCCAGTAAACTTAATCCCTGGCGGCGGCTGAACCACAGTGTCAACCACAACCTTCCCCGGGATGCCACCCTCCACGCGCACAAATGCCGCATGCAGCGGCTGGGTGTGCGCGGGGAAGAAAAGCAAACCAGAGTACGAGTCCTTAGCACCCAGTGCGTAGACATTCGCGCGGACGCGCGCAAGCTCCTCATCACAAAGGCGTGCGGACAACGCGTGCTGGTAGCGCCAGTTTTCATCAGTGAGCACAACGTGTTGCGTATCATTCTTCGCAGTCGGATGCGCGAGTGTGGAGATCGGATTCCACGGCACGTATTGTGCCGGCTGTCCACCGAGCGGGTCGACAATTTCGCCCTCACGCGCACCCAGATCGCGTGCACGCTGTTCGTAATAGTCATCCGTTACGCGGCGCCCGTTAACGATAATGCGCGCACCGAACTCGCGGTAGATCGAACGCGCTGTCACAAGCGAGATCGAGCGCCCCTTGTACGTAGGAGGCAACAAGTCTCTTTCGATCAAGTCCGCCTTCTCTTCGGGGCTACACACATACTTGTACAAGTGCTTATGCTTGTGGAACAACAAGTAGGAGTCACGGAAGCCCACGCACCGTGCAGGCTCTGTTGATAACATATAGCGCTTCTCACCCTTGCCAAATACCGTGAACGTGCGTTCACGGAATACGCGGCCACCTTTCAAAATCCCATTAATATCGATCTTTGTCTCACCGTCAACGTCTGGCGTTACCACAATCTCATCGTCACGTACCTCAAGAGGGTTACCGTCATCGTCCACCAATGGTGCGTCAGGCTTTTTGACGGTTGTGCGCCGCTTGCGGCGCCCATCCTGCGACTCCAGGCGGCGCTTGGGCGTCTTGAAAATGCCACGTTTCTCGCGCTCGATCGTTGCACGGTTCTTCGCTCCTGGTGGTCTCCCACGGCCCTTGCGCCGCGGCGGCTCCACCACCTCCACCACCGTCTCTTTCTTGTCCACTTTATCATCGATTGTAAGGTCATCGGTGATGGACACATGTTCCTCCTCCTCTTCCTCAACCTTTTCCGTCTCGCTAGCCCCGCTGTAGTCATCGTCTTCATCGTCCTGTGGCAACTCCTCAGGGTTGATCCCGAGCTCTGTGTCAAGTTCAACAACCTCTACTGTCGTACGACGTGAGCGCGAACGCGAAGCCAAGCGCTCTTCGGTGTCAGACCCTTCGAGGGAACTGAGTCGTCTGGATTTTCTTCTGTTCATAATGTGTTGGAGTGTTGATGGAATCAGCAGGTGTTGTTTGTGAAGACACGCGTTTTTGAGTTGAAAAGTAAAAACTCGCGCGTCGAGTATACAGGATGTCAATTTTTCGCCCAGAGATGAAGCCATGCTACAACTTGCAACCCGGTCTACAATATATTGACAAAAGAAATTATGCCAGTGGGAACCACAGAAGCAAAAACGGCAGAAGTTGTAGTACCCGTGCAAACTGTAACGGTGTCTAGTGACGTTACAGTGAGTGTATCTAGTGAGATGGGCACGGTGGTAGGGGCTTCAGCTGCTAAGGCCAACCATACCTCTGGAGCTCCCTCTGTAAAGCGCCAGAAAGTGGAGCAAAGCGTCCGCTTACAATGCGGCTTCATCATTCCCAGAAAGCAACGTCAGTGCGGTATGACACGTCGCGCCGGCCAGGACTTCTGCGCGGTGCATTCTACAAATCCGGAGACAGCTCAGAAACGTGTTGCGTGTCCCCAGGATGGCCGCCATTCCGTGTGGGAAAAGGATTTGCAGCGGCACTTACTCAAGTGCAGGGTTGGGATTCCCAACACCTATGAGGTGTGGTACAAGGAAAACCTCAACCTTCCCCAGGAGTCGGAGCGAGCCGTGTGTGCTGCGAACACTTCAGTGGCCTCCTCTGCGGTGACCGGTGACATCACTGCGGAAGACTTTGCTATGTGGATTCCTGTCATTGAAACGGTCTTTTCTGCTTTCGCTCCTTTACCATTTATCCAGCATAACCACGCGAGCTTGTCGCTTCGCTTAGGCGAGCTTGGTAACCAGAAACATGCCATCCAGCAGGCATCCTTGATCGGCCACCTTCACGCAGAGGGCTTGCTCGTGCCGAAGGGCGACGCCGCGCACATTTTCATGGAGTTTGGGTGCGGTAGAGCCGAGTTATCGCGATACGTCAACCAGGCGGCCCTCCACCATAGCGTGGGGCCCATTCGTGACGGCGCGAGCGGTTTCGTGTTGATAGACCGTGCAAGCAACAGAAACAAGTTGGAGCAGAAGTTGGTCAAGGATTATTATGAGGCAAATGCGAAGTGTCCGTTGGTGCAAGCTGATACGAAGAAGGCGCACGCGCCGAGCGTGTTGCGCATGAAGGTTGACATCAAGGACTTGCTGCTCGATGAGGTGGTGAAGATGCCAGAAATGGCTAAGTTTGGCGATAGAGTGAGGTTTATTGGCATTTCTAAGCACTTGTGCGGTGCTGCAACAGATTTGACGTTAAGATGTATCCAGAATTCCCTTGAAATGGTGAAGAACATGCGGTTCAAGGGCTTGGTGGTGGCCATGTGCTGCCGCCACTGTTGCGCATACGATATCATGCTCCCAGGAGCAAAGCAATTCCTCACCACCCGCGGCCTAGATGCGCGCGCGTTTGCGGTAATGATGAAGATGGCTTCTTGGGCTGTTTCTGGGCGCCGTCCGGGAATGGCAGATGAAGATTTGAACGGCCACATCAGCGGCCTCACAGTCAAGGAAAGAGAAGAAATCGGGTTGAAGGCACGACGTATCATAGACGAGTCGCGCCGGTTTGCGTTGGAGAGTAGTGGCTTTGACGTCAAGTTGTGTCACTATGTCGAACGCGATATCTCGCTTGAAAACGTCTGTTTGATCATCAAGCCAAAGGGCGAGGGAAGTGAGAGCCCGTAATTTTCTTTCTTTAATATGACCTTATATCTGATACCTGGCTACTGTACTAAGTAATTAATAAAGTTAATTTTGTGTATATCATTTAATTTTACCCTGTGAACAAAATTACCCAAGGAGTAGCATTAGTTAGAATTACATCGCTATTACACAGACGAGTACTATTGGTAATCTCACTTCGGCTAATTATGAACCCTCAGTATATCTACTAGAACGGTACGACATACCTAATAGAAGAGTTTCCGGCCACATCCTAAAACAACCATGTATTATACCATCCGTTGTACTACTAAGTTTAGTTTCGAATTGCGCTAGTGTATAGATTATGATTTGACACGTTATAGCGCTGGTGTTCTACGTATATTCTATTGCTTGCTTACAAACTAAGACGGTTTCATCTTCCAAGGTAAATAGAGCAAATAAATGGTACTTTAGATTCATTTCAGACACGTTGTTGTTGCCATTATTTCTGATGACTCCAATTTCTCTCTTTTTTTACGCTTTACGTTTTACACCAACTTCAGAATTCATTACGCAAAAAAAAAGAATTGAATTATTATAATATAAGACCCATAGGTCATTTTCCACCCATACTCTATCGATTAAATTTATAGAATCGTATTCTCCTTGTCAGCCTCTTTCAGCTCGAATGCCAATAACAATGTGATGCTGCATCCTGCACGCAGATGCCATATTGTTTGGGCGAATTCTCAGACATGATTTAAGTCATCTTAAAGCAGACACACTCCACTGTTGATGTCCCACTATAATGCTATCTAACAAGCTATTTGATCAAAAGGTGGATACCTCTAAAGTGAACAAGCCTATTTTTGAGTATTGGATTAAGGATAAGCTCAACACGTATTTGCCGGATGACGACATTGTATCCGAATTTGCGCTCAACTTGGTCACAGAGGTCCAGTTCCCCGATATCCGCGAAGTGCTAGGGCAGCTAGAAGGATTCTTGGAGGAAAATACTAAACCCTTTTGCAAGGAGCTCTGGAGGTTATTAGTGTCCGCCCAAACTGACAAAGATGGGATTCCTGTCGAGCTTTTAGGACTCAAGATGAAGCAAGCAGAGGCCAAGTTACTACAGCCCACGACCAGAAACCATGGAAACAGCTACCGTAAGTCTGGATCTAGTAGAGATGAACATCCGTACAAAACCCCTGCCAGAGAGCCGTACAATGATGCAAAAGGCAGATCTAATCCAAGGGAGAGTGCCAGATCATATCCATATAGAGACGAACACAGAAGCTCGAATTCTCACAGAGATGAGTACAGAAATTCGAATTCTCATAGAGGTGAAGGTAGGAAATCAAGTCATCCCCAAAGAGAAGAGAGCAAATATAACGGTCCAAGAAGAGAAGGTGGCAGATCTAATATCCTAACAGGTCATGAAAGTCGAGACCAACACAGAAGAGATGGTGAAAGTGAAAGAGGTATTTACAGGAGAGATGATGTGGACAGAAGATATACACACAAAAGGGACGGCGAAACCAACCAGAATTCACGCAGACGGCCAGATAATCGTAATTATGGGGAGCGTGACAGAAGTCCCAATAGAAACCGGACGGATAAAACTGAGTTGAAGCCAACAATGGGTGATGCGACCCCACCACGGAGGCGTCTGCCGAGTCGAACCCCTTCCAGATCCCCAAAATATTGATAATAACAAAAACACGTATGTATTATCTGATATATTTACTAGTTTAAAACGAAAAGTGAAACGGATTGGAAATGACCGCATACCGTTCACTTTTTCCAGCAGGCTCAGAAAACGAAGCAATAAGCCATTTCATCCAACCACTTGATAAACCGATATCAGAATTTTATAATTTAAAGTGTAATACAACTTTCACCATTCTCACAAAAATGACTCAAGCTTTGATCCAATTCACTTGGACAAAACCTTATCAATTTATGCAGCATTCATGTTTTAGAGAATCTTTATTAAGCTTAAACTACTGGAGGATGTTCGTTTTCAGCCATAGGCAGGATAGTTTCTATTCATCAAAGTGGCAGCATTGCACCATATAATGCATTTCTTCATATTTTATAGTACAATGGAACATTTGATATTACTCCAGGTTCAACGCCGGACTCGTCCCGCACCTCTACCACCTCGTCTAATAGAAACTTTCTTATCTCCGCCGCGATATCTTTCCTCACAAACCCATTTAGCTCTGCAAAGTCTAGGTCATCGGCATGGGTACTTAGATAGCTAATAATCACATCTTCATCAACTTGCTTAAGATCGAGGTCATCGATAGCATCCTGTGACATGAGCATATCCTGTAGTCTATCTGAGTCATAGTCCTCCAAGACGGAGGCTTCTTCCCTCGTCTTGATGGCCTCTGCTTGTGCCTCGATGTAATTTGTGCCCGCATATTTGGCAAAAAAGTTGGTTTTGTAGTCTGCCGAGCCATGCCCCATCAATATGGACGAAAATATCGCGTCACTGGGTCTGACAACAGGCTTCTTCTTGTGCTTTGGCACCTTAAAGATGGGCCTTAAGGTGTTGAAAAAGTGCACGGTCTCTTGCTTCTCTATAGTTCGCTTCTGTTTTACCGTCAATCTGGATTGCGGGAGACATTCCTTTCTCAACATACTCTGATGGATCCGCAGGTATTCATCCTTGATGGTTGCGATTTGTTCGTGGTTATATGTGGGTGGAAAGTGGAATGTAGGCGTATATGCAAAGGGAGAGGGTGGAATGGTTGAAAATGGCTCTTCGGCCTTGACTGTAGTCTCACTCACTGACAAAGGGTCTGAATAGCTGAATTCCATTAATTTGAATAGGCTTAATATGTGCCAAAGATATCTTTATATGTACTGGGCAACTGTTTATAGATCGTATGAAAAAAAAAACTTATCGTTTGCTGCATGCAGAAATAAAATTTGTTAGTGTGCGGCTCGAGGGAATACAACACACATTATGCACCATCACATCTTTCATGTGATATACCTAAATGAAAGCAGAAGGTGGTGGAAGAAAGGGAAAAAAAAATTCTGTGTGACCATAATGGACAGCTCTATAGTGGTTAGTATACCAACCCCCTAAATATGAAAGGCGTGAAAACCAGCACTACCATTACCAAAGAGTAATACGATGTATGGAGTTTGTGGGCCATACTTCATAAAGTTGTATCGTCGCGTGGTCACCCCCGTCCTTGAAGACGGAAAATTCTAGGTTTCCTCTATTACTGATGACTGTAGACCAGTCAATTACACAGGGATCTAAGGTTTCGGTCCCAATATCCATATAGCCGGCCTTTCATACATGTTTGTAAATTTCCTAGTCCCTTTCGCCCAAAACGGCACCAACGGCCTTGATAACATCGGAGTGCAAGTTTTTGCTGGCAGCGATGATTCCCTTACTAGCCAAGGTTCTGCCCTTGCCAAAGTCCAACGGGTTGCCATAGATATCACTCACAATCCCACCACTCTCGGTGATCAACACCTGACCAGAAGCGTGATCCCAGATCTTCTCTCTGTAGGTGTCACTGACAGGCAATCGCAAGTAGATCTCTGCCACACCCTTAGACAACGTGCAGTACTTGGCCTGTGAGTCCAAATTTATGGTGGAGTCAAGCGGGATGCTCAATTTCAATTTAATCTGGGATTGGGTATCGTGCGAAGAATGCCCTTTTTCTACACCTTCGCAAACCTTCACATCCTTGAACTCCAAATCGTTCTTCATGAAAATTCTTTCAGTCTCAAGAAGCAGCTTCAATGGCGCCCAGAGATCCTGGAAGTAGGAACCAACTCCTTCGATGGCGGAGAAGAGACCACCGCGTGCAATAATAGAGTCCTGGCCTTGTGGGATCGGCAACACTTCTGGCAAATTAGGACATCCAATGACCCCCAACTTAACTTTGCCATCGACAATCAACGCCAAACAGACAGCAAACTGATCACCTCTGATGAAACCTTTGGTGCCATCAATTGGGTCCAAAGCCCAAATACGGCCCTTGTTGCCACCCTCGGAGTTACCCATGTCGATGACATCGCAGATTTCCGCTTCATCCTTGAAGCTGCCCAATTGGGGGGCATGTTGGGTGTCCTGAGACTCAACGTCCTTAACCAACTCAAAAATCTTTCTTCTTAAAGTATCATCTTGTCTCAACACATCTGAGTCTTCCTCCCCCACAACCTCGTCGTTAGGGAAGGCTTCCTTGATGGCCTTAATAATAACAGCCTGCGCACCGAAGTCACCGATTGTGACTGGAGACTTGTCATCTTTGGTGACAGTATTGGTGCCGTTCTTCAAGGAGTCGCTGACCTGCTTGGTTAAGATAGAGGCTCTCTTCACGGCAAGCTGAGCGATCTCTAGTTCTTTGCTGTATGGGATGGTGGACATGTTGGAACGGAAAGATGGAACAACAAATCTGGATAACTGTAGCGATTTGGAAAGCAACAAGGGGAAATTGAATAAAAGTAACGCAACCAAAACAGCAATTAAAGATGACTTGAAGAGTACCTTTGTCATGTAAACGCCAGCCGATCCAAGATGAAAAGTCACTGGAGTCTATGGACAGGAGGTACAGAAAACGCAGGAGGTGCAAGAGAGACAATATAAGTATACCGCACGGAAGAACGAGCGCCACCTTATCTAATAACATGTGACCTGCAGTGTTCAGCCCGCAGGTGGAAGTGTGATTTTACAGAGCTTCGAAGTTATTAGTTGGAGCTTTGATGGTATAAATTAATAGGATTGAACAGACATTTATAAACTAGGATTAACATTAATTATACGCTTTTCTTTCTGATACTATGTTTATGAGCTCGAAAAAAAATAGAGAGCAGCCATGACTTGCGTCCGTAAGTGACACTTTATACTCTGAGAAAGCAAGTACTACAACACCGTATTGTAAAACATTAAAACATACGAAATAAATGCCATTCTATACCGCAGTATGATGCCTAGGAATCCTCAAATCCATCATTACTTGCCACATGAGCAACTAACTGGTTGTACTTCATAAACATATCTTTCAACTCATTGATTGATAAATCTTCAAAGTTCTTGGCTTTCCCACCAGTGGCATACTTTCCAGTGGCCTTTGGTAACTTTGTCGTTCTGGATATTTCAGCCCTGGATTCACTCTTGGCCTCGGCAATAGTCTGGATTGGAACAGGAAAAACTTCCTTGAGCGGATTTGACGAAGACGTAGATAAGGAGTCACTAGAGTTGTGCAGGATGACAGCTGAAATGCTGGTGCTGTGCAGATTGAGCATGGACTGCCCAAACTTATCAATCAAACTGGCAGCCCTGCTTCTGCTCTTCTTTTGCTTGATGGGAGAAGTAGGAGGGATGAATGGATCTTCGTTCAAAGATCTCAACGAATCTGAAGATCTGATATTCTGCATACCATTAAACTTCACGAGAACATCGTTAAACTTGCCAATCGGATTGAATGACGAAGATAGAGAAACCGCCGATGGAGAGTCAAAGTAGCCCGTCTGTTCGACCTCAATCAGTTCCATAATACTGCCGTCATCTACTAATGGCACCTGGTCATTTGACCCAATAGAGCTTAATGCAGAGTTCGAGTTCGATCTTCGTGTTGCGTTCAGAGTAGCTGGGGGTTGCGGGCCGCTAGACGCGCGGTTGAAACGGCCCAAGATCCCCTTGAAGCTGGAATCTAACGCGGAACCAAGATTTCTGATCGCACCAGGATCTGTCAAGGAATGCAAATCAGATGGCAAGAATGATGGGGCAGAGGGGAGTGCGTTATAAAACAAACCGCCGGCGGTCTCGGTGACGGGAGGCGCGCTAGTGACTGACTTTGTGGAATTGGAGCGCGATCTGTTGGCCTTCAAAAATGTCTTGAAGTTGTTTACAGAAGGGGCAGCAGTCACCCTGACTGTAGGAGCAGTTTCGTTGACCCGGACAAAGATGTCTTCGTACGGCAACGGCACATTCAACAATGGGTCACCTAACACCTTCCCTTCGTTTTCGAGGTCGAGCTCCTGAGCAGTCAACTTGGACAAGTACATCACAATTGCTTCGAAGTTAGTCAAACTGTAGTTTAACTCGCCATGCAAGTCTTGCTCGTTGAAGAACCGCTTGATGTAGAGGAAGTTCAAGTAGATGTCGTCAACTGATGAATTTATGCAAAGATACATGAGGGCGGGCAAGATATAGTCGTTGCTCACATGGAATGGCTTGTCCTCTGTCTGCACGGCGCTGTTGATTTCGTTCAAGTTTTTGATGATCAAGTTGTGTGTCTTTAAAATCGTCAATAATTTTTCGCGGGGGGTGAACACCTGATTTAAATTGGCCAACTCATGCAAGGAGTCCTTGAAGTAGTACAGAAGAAGTAGTTCATCATTTCTGAAGCACTGGTTGGCAGAGGCATCGCTCTTACCAATGTCCAAGAGCTTCACAAACGGGATGCACAAGTCCCTCAACAACTCCAACTTGTCGTTTAGTGATGCGTTGAACTCCACCTCCGACTCGCTGTGGTTCTGGAACTTGAAAATCCTGTTGTAGATGCCACCAAATAAATAGCGCTCACTAAGCTCCCAGTACTTAATGAGCTGGTAGGTGAAGAGCTCCTGGTTCGTGCGGAGCAAGTTTGCGTAGCGCAACTCCTCCGCTGTCTTCAAGAGGATTACCTTGGAAGTTTTGCGGTAGTCGCCCTCTGGAAGGCTTGTGTACGTCTTGGAAATATTTTCTTGAATGGAGGCCACGATCACGCGCGACTGTACTTTGTAGAAGTTCTGGAACATAACAGACACGTTGGCAGGCTTCAACGGCGTCTGATATTTGGGCTCCGTGAGCGAGCCCATAAACTGGTCAATAGACAGGGAAATGTCTTGTGGAAGGTCCTTCAACGTCAACTGGTCCATCTTCCACTTCTCAGCCGCCACGTCGGTGTCAACAGGGCCGGGGAAGGTATTATCCGAAGCAGCCACATGATCGGGGAAGGCTTCGGGCGAAACAGCCGTTTCAGGGGAAGCGCTGGTTGACTTTGAAACATCGTTCTCAGGCTCTAAATGAGTCTTATCAGCTTCTGGCGCGGCAGGGATAGCGTTCTCTTCCTGAGTATCCTTGGGCTCTTCCTGAGCAGTTACAACCGGCATCTCCTGGGTTTCTGGACGGTACGAGTAAATAATGGACTCCTGCTCCCAGCGTTTCAGCTGATTCAAGGGGGGCGTGTGAAACATCTATCGTTTCTCAGTGTGTTGCTTAATATATCCAGGTGTGTGTAAACTTGTGAGCTTAGAAACAGTGGCGTATCAGGGACGAAACGTAATGAAAGCGATGTAAGGAGAGTATCGGTGACTATTTCTGAGTGTATTCCAGGTATATGAATACAATCTGTTCTGGTTTAATCAAAATAATATGACTTTTTTTGCGGACGATTGAAGGTATCGTGACGGCAAAGGATCCATTTGATAAGGTTCAGTACGGGTCGCTTTTTGTTATCGCACCTGAAACCAGGGGGAACGAGCGTGGCAGTTCGCGCACGTTCACTGCGGCCGTTAGTCATGACATGGTGAGGAGGTGAATTAATGCCAGTACAGAAAATGTACAGTGTGATGAGGGGATAAAAGTGTATTGGTAATTACTATACTGTGTTTATACCGTTAGCTAGATCTGTTGATAATGACCAGTAGAGCTCAGGTGTGGCTCACCTCAAACACATTGAATTTCTTCAGGGTAATAGCTAGAGATTGGAGAAATCTAATCCTAATCCCAAGAGACTGAAAAATATCCACAGCCACTCTAACTGGTCAAAAGTATATAAGTTTCTTAGTGATGCCGTGGCCTACCCATGGTTCTGTGTGATTACGAATAGTTGCAATATCCACCCAAGTAACAATATAGCGCTTAGCTGACGGCTGGAGGATCTGTCACTTACTATGGCCATTTCATGGCTGATTTTGGTTCCAGTTTACCTCCTTAGCTGTTCTTTTTCAAGTCTGGTTATGTTTTCAAGCAATTAAATGCCTGGCTTATTCCCAAGGGATAGAATGTCCACACCATGAATGATGCAGCTTTGATGAAACAAGCCTGCAAGACAATTTACCTGAGTAGTAATTCACCTGATTAGCGGTGATCTTTGTCGGGAATAGGGTAATTTAACAGATCACTCGCACCACTTCAGTCCCCTGACCAATACAAGTAAACTAGAGAAACCCCATAGTGAACTCCAGATGACACCTTCTTTACCTCTAACGACGCTTGAGCTACTTCGGACAAGAATCAGATATTTTTACGTGTCCACTTCCATGCTGCTATCGGTATCATTGTAAAGCGTTTGGTCGCCAATCTCCAGACCGCGTTCCTCCTCCAGATCCACATCAATGCCCAGCCCTTGGTCCAACGGACTAAAGACCCCAGAGCCATAATTCTCGTAGTAGGAGCCATATCCCGAATAGGCTAAGTCGGGGCCAAGGCTAGGCGGTGTGGACGTTTCGAGAGGTCGGGTATCGATCTCTGCGTCGATCTCGTCAAGATCCATGTCGATCTCACCCAAGGAGAACCCGATGTGTTGGTTAGGGGTCAGGTACATCAGGCGGTCCCAGTAGTTGTAGCGGTGGTTATCTTCACTCAGAGCAAATCGGATGCGGCGCGGTGTTTTGCGCGAAAATTGTCGCAAACACCATTTAGCATAGCTGTCATAAAGCACCTTCCAGAAGTTATAGTATTTAATGGGCGTCCAGTGCTTGAGGTGTTTGAGGTACCCCTCGCGGATGAACAGGGGCGTGGTAAAGTCGATGGTTCTGGATCCAGGAATCAATGCTACAGTATCAGCAGCGGGTAGTGTGGTTTCAATCTTGTCTGAATCTTCGACGCCATCCTCTGTGTTTCTTTGTGTGGTTTCAGAGAGAGAAAGCCGGTCAAAGCCTGGAATGACGAGCCTTCGCTTGGTGGAGGATGGAAATTCACTAGGGTACAGTCTTTTGACGGGCATATAATAAGCGGTATTATATTGTGATCTTGAAAGAATAGAAACGTGGTCTAACTGTCAAAGGTTGAAGAATGGTTGAGTGTTAGAATTTACGTTATGTGCCGTACGTCATTGACGCGGCGTCGCGGCATCGCGCACCATAATTTATAGTTCACCAACTAAAGTACGATGTAATAACTAGTCTAGATTTTAAGGGCACAAGGCATTTTTTTTGTTGACCGCTTGGAGATTGTGTTAAAATGTGGTGGGAGACAGGCCATGAGAGAGTTCTAGAGTCTTCCAGAGCGTTCTACCTTTTGGCAGGTTGGCAGCTGCATGTAGGTGTCAGGAAGGGAAATCTCGAGCGAAGCTAAGTGAATAAATAGTTGGAGAATGACCAAACGTGCTGGTAAAAATTTAAGAAACGATAATTGTGGTGGTCTTCGGTAGCTTATTCAATACCAATAGCAATGCCGCAAATTTAGGCAAGGCTCCCAAAACAGCTAGCCGTTGTACGCTAATTGACAGCGAATGACCAAGTCTGATGATCACTATAACTCCACCCTATGCTCTGTAGTTTGTGTTAGATAGCGATGTCAGTTTAGCAATATTTCCTGTAGTTAGTGACAAGGCGTATTCTATGCCTCATAATGAGGGGCATTGTTATGACGCCCTCGTGACCGGCGTGTGAACAGCTCTCACATAGTCCGTTGGCACATGCAAATGGCAATAGTGGAAACCTAGAATGACCGAAAGCGGGATCTTTGAATTTCTCTTGGCAAATGGGTTATCCTTACTTTCCGAACTCTGTAAACCGAGAACTGCAAGACCAGAGAAGTTAAAACTGAAAATTCATATATATATTATGACATCGGCCTGATACTATTTGAATTAAAACTAGTTTTGCGTTTAATCCATCTCTTCTGGAAGTCATTCACCGGCATTGTAGTAGCATATAAAGAAATCCGACAAGCAAGATCATGTCTTTGATGACTGGTACCCTAATTTTTACTCTAAATTAGCAATACGAGAAGCACAGATCTCCTCTAGCCATCGCTCTATAGGTCGTGTCAATCAAGGCCGATGTGAGAATACCTTCCCTGGTCTAGTCTTGAGGGGTAACAAATCTCGAGCCACAATCGCCGCGCCGCTTCCAACGTTACGCAGGTTAAACGGGCAAAAAGGAACCAGAGTATAAGACGGCCGCTCCCAAGTACCTTTTATTGCCACCGCAACGTTGCACAGATATCACCATCAAAGGTCATTAATCGGTAGAAATTTCCAGTACATGTTTGAATTTTTTTTTTTAAAAAAAAGATAAAAGTTGTATAGAGCTTGAAACTTGCATCACCCTATTGTTGGTAACGCATCAGCAAGGGATGGTCCGGCAGGAACACTTTCCGTGCGGCCTACCGAGGCGGCAGGTTTCGCGTTTGGCGATTACGTACATCACGGGACTCCCTCTGGAGCCGAACTTCAGTGTGTCTCACACAGGCAGCTAACATTTTTCCTACTTCTTGTCCCGGTTTAAAAACGCGCCTGTATTCTCTCACACTTGATACCTGGACAGACAGACTATTTCCCTACATATAATGAAGGTATGTATGATGATTAATAATCTATAACCTCAAGGATCCCAGAGACCTCAGAGATTGCCCCTCAAACCCCGAAACGTCAAAGATCAGCGTTTACCCCCAGCAAAACAAAACGGCGCCTAGAAATCCTCAGTTTTCCCAAAGAATAAAGCATTGACTGACGTAATCCAGCTGGGATAAGAAATTTGATATGGATGATGAGCCAGTCATGTTGAATTCTGATGATACAAAAAGTGAAAGAAAGAAAATACTTAAGGGCGGAGGCGAAACTGACTCTTGAAGTGAAAGCTGCAGGCGATACCAGGCGAATTTATCGCAGTTTTCCGCTTTGTGGGAATTTACTCTTCAACTTCATATACTAACTATCCAGACATTCAAGAGAACGCTCAAAGGAGATAAACATCACTCAGGCGAATCTTTTGGGAAGGGTTCGGCCACACTCTCGCCCAAATCGTCCGCCAGCGGTAAAGGTGGGCTCTATTCGCCGACTAAGGTCGTTAAAGCATTGTATGACTACCAACCGCAAGGTCCAGGCGAGTTGCCATTCACCAAAGGTGACTTTTTCCACGTAGTGAACGAGGACGACGAAGACTGGTACGAGGTGTCGAACCCGGCAACAAACTTGCGCGGAATGGTTCCCATCGTGTACTTCGAGGTGTTTGGTCGCTCACGCCCCGCTCAGACATCACCACAAAAGAGTCCCGGCTTAGTTTCTCGCCTGGCCTCGACCAACGCATCCAACAACTCCGGCCTCGGCACCTTGTACGCCAAGGTGATGTACGACTTCCATGCCGAACGGCCTGAGGAGTTGGATGTTAGTGCAGGAGAGAACTTGATTATCTGTGCGCACCATGAGCAGGACTGGTTCATCGCCAAGCCCATTGGCCGTCTTGGCGGGCCCGGTTTAGTGCCTGTGGGATTTGTCCAGGTGAACGATTTGGTCAACGGTGCAGCGGACCTGTCGCCTGTGGAGGTAATTATCCAGAAATACAACTTACCAACGGTGCGTGAGTGGAAGGAGAAGAATGCTAAATACAAGGCCAGCTCGATTCCGTTGGGCGACCCACTGGCAAAGGTTCCAGAGTCACCGCGAATGGGCGAGCAAACCCGTGGCGAACCGTCAGGGCATGTCACATCACCACAGACCCGTACCCCGTCGCTAGCCCGCATCTACGTCGTTGACGTTTCCGTCGAGAGCTTCGCCTTGCACAACGATAAGTACTGGTACTTGGTGAAGCCTACGATGTCTAATGGTGTGGTGCGTTCGCTCTGCCGCTACTACGAAGACTTCTTTGACTTCCAGATCAAGTTGCTTGACACGTTCCCCGACGAGGCTGGTAAGACTGTTGGGGTCAAGCGCATCCTTCCATTTATTCCTGGACCACTCATGACGGTCAACGAATCTATCAGCGCCCAGCGGCGAAACGACTTTGATGTGTACGTCAAGAAACTCATCTCCTTGCCCACACACGTCGCAAAGTCTGAGTTGGTCGTGGACTTGTTCGCGCTACGTGACGGCGACAGGGAATTTGCCCCCGACCAGGACTACTTTGAGCTGCCCAACCCCCAGGCGAACGCGCACGCTAGTAACGCCCAAAACGAGAATCGTATCAGCGACCGCAACTCTCATTCCCAGCGGTCGATAGGCCGTGCTCTGACGTACCAGCAAGACCGCTTGTCGCAGTACTTGGATGTGGACCGTAATTCGCGCATCTCTATGCTCAATGGCGCCTCGCCGCACAACAGTCTCCCGGCGCGGAACTCGCACCCAGGTCCGGCGGGTTCACCGCCACCGCTGACGAAGAAGACCAAGGTCAAGGTTTACTTTGAAGACGATATCTACGCGTTGCTCGTAGCTCCACTGACAACGCTTACCGCGATCAAGAGTGATATAGCAGAGCGGATCGGTTTGGAGGGGGACGTCGAGATCCATGTGAAGGACCGGTATGATGCGGATCCGAATGATGGCTTGGTGGCGGATGACGAGCTGTTGCGGGCGGTGTTGGCTGGTGACAAGGTGAAGCTTGTGATTGTGGAGAAATAGGTCAAGTCAGGTGCTGCGAGGCAGTTTGGTGAAGATTTTTTCGAAGGGCTGTTCGAGGCTTCCGGACGAGACTAAAGCGTCGAATACCGAAACCTGAAGGACTTAACCAGAAGGGCTTAACCAGAAGGGCTATTAATCGGAAATGCTTACCCAGTCGAAGATCCTTTGTACTGACAGTTCCTGGAGCTTCAGCTAGAGACATCGTTGCCTTTTAGGAAGTACCCAGGCTATAGAAGTATACCCTAGAAACGGTTCAAGCTAGGTGTTCCCTGGTGAACATTTCGGGCTATTGAACGTAGAGAGGACCTATAACTGAGGCAATGTCTTAACCCCCAGCTTATATTAATCCACGGAAAGCCTACAACTACCGTTATTGTGTAATTATGCTTAATTGAATGTATCATCCTTCCATTTTTGTCTTTAATTATGCTCTCACCGTAGGGTCATTATCTGGAAGTGTCCTACTTGTGAAGTCAGGCATACCCATGGCTAATTTACGTTCTACGTTTGTGGCGCTAGCCCTATGGAAAATCATAGTGCGTGTATGATTTCTCGTTGTCATACAGTAATAGCTATTTTCGAGTGAAATACTAGGGATTTCACCACAGGCTGAGAATCTAGACATGTAAAATGCTTTATAAAGATCATAAAATATGGACTACAGATTTTATTGAGATAGATTGCCAAATCGTAAATGATTCCTTTCATGGAATCTCGTTGTGTCTTAGCTGAAGGATGAACACACAAGTCTCCTTTTGTGGCACATTCTCAGAAAATTTACCAACATGTGTACTAAGCCAAGTACCCCATCCAAAAATTTCCATGCTTCTTGATCCATCATTATGTGATCTAGTTTTAATCCAAACTTCGAGAAAAGTGGATACGTGAAGAATTTTGGCATATTAACTGTCATAATTATCACTCGGAGTAAAGGCAATTTCTCGAGCCCTTCTCTACCAATGACTTCCGCCAAAAATCCTAGTACCAGGGACTATTCTACAACTAGCAGTATCAAAGGAAAATACGAGATTCTAGATGGAGGAGATAAGGAAGTTAATGATTTGGAGCATGACACCGAAAGAGACCAAAAAATCAAAAACAGGAATATCTTTCTAGACAGTATTTACTCTTCAATTCCATCACTCCCCCCGAAGCCAGAAGCAGTAACAACCCCGGTTCGTCCAAAGCTAGCCCCTGGAATACCTCATTACTCCAAACCTATTTGTTTTTCAGCCTTACTGGTTGAAAAAGAAATGGAAAAGGCCCAAGTAAGACCTAGAACTGCTACTAGTCCAATGAGAGTCGTCAGGGATGATAAAGATTCCAGAGATGACAAGCTGGCAGTGTCAGGTAAAAAACGCTGCGAGTCCCAACCAATGTTAAACTCCAACGTTAGTCTTAACTGGGATACCGCTAGGGAAATGAATCCAATAACACAAGAAAGTTTACCATCAATGATAGAGTCAGAATCGTCTGGTGCTCCTTCTGATAAAGTTTCCAACAGCGATCATGATAACCTCTCTTATATCAACGAAAAAGCAGGAAAAATTTTTGACGACGAAATAGGTACTCCTCTTGAAAGGTCAAACACAGTTATGTACAATCCTGTTGAAAACCAGGCTTCGCCGTCGACATCCGGTAACACGCTCTCAAGCACCGATGGAGCTAATAACACATCCGAAAAAACAGGGATCCTCAGTGAAGAGAAGTGGTTACAGATAGAGAATTCATTTCTTATATCCCAGGCTCCCGAATCCTTCACCCCCACTGTATCAAGCAAGTATATTCCATACTGCAATTCTGCGATTGTGGGTTCAAGCGCGTTGCGTTCTAGTGGCCCAGGTTCTCGGGGAGCTACTGTTAATCCTTTCTTTTTGGAAAATGTTGACTCTGGTATCGCCCCTGGTCTGGCAGTAATCAATGAAACGATACTTTCCGGAAAGAAATCAGAAAAGATGAACAATAGGGATTCCGCTCTGGACCTTCCGCTGCATTCATTTATCCTGCCAAAGAGTTATTACAAGAGACGGTTCTACGTTTTAATGATGATTACCGGATGCTTCATCATAATCCTGTTCATGCTTGGATTGTACGTATTGCCTCAACTCAGTGAAACTCTATGTTCTATTACTAACACTATGACTTAGGATGCAACTTCGGAATCATAAATCACTGCCAATTAACTTGGAAACAGCGGTTCGAAATTTGGATGCTGGTGAAAAACAACTACTCTTAGATATGCTTCAGGGCCAATTTAATACCTCTAATGCATCTCACTCTGGTTATGACCCAAGTACTAGCAAAACCGCCGGTCACGTCTCAAAAAATGACTCGCTGGTTAATAATTATTTTCCCCGGGGTGCCGATATTCCAGGGTACAACTCAGTAGCTGGGTTACCTGAAAAGTACCGAGACGACCAGGAAATTGTTAGTTTGATGTCCGATAACCGACTCCATAGCGTGTTTTATGGTATAGATTACGCACCGCGAGGGGTAATGTATGTTGTACCACCGTTCACAAGGAATTACTAACTAACGACCAATTTAGGGCACCAACCTGTGGTGCCACTCTTCGTGAGGTGATGCTAGATCTTGCAGTATTGTCACGTCTTACTACGAGAATAAGAACGTATGGAATGCAGTGTAACCAGGCCTCTTTGATTTTCCAGGCCATCGGGGAACTTAACCTTAACATGACGCTTGCTATGGGTATTTGGATCGGAGAGAACGACCGTATTAACACTCAGCAGATGAATACAATGAGGAATATGCTACAGATATATCCTCGCCGATACTTTGAGTCGTTGTACATCGGAAACGAGGTTCTCTTCAGAGAGGAGATGCCAGTAAACGGATTGGTTAGGTACATTAACGAAGCTAAAAACATTGTCAAGGAATCTGGCAGAGAATGGGCCAATTTACCGGTGGGTACCTCAGAAATTGGATCCAAAATGAATAAGCAGATTATTGATTCCTCGGATCATGTGGGTGTCAACATTCATCCGTTCTTCGGTGGTGGTAACGTTGGGATGGCTACTAAATGGACTTTTGACTTTATAGAGGAACAGGTGGAATCGTTGCAAGCGGGAAAAGGGAATAAGAAGCCAATCACCATTTCCGAGGTGGGTTGGCCATACGGAGGTGGATCCTATAAGGCAGCGGTGGCAGGGCCGCGCCAATTCCAGCAATTCTTGGATAGCTTTGTATGTGAGGCACGGAGACAAAACTATGGATGGTACTGGTTTGAGGGTTTTGACGAACCCTGGAAAAAGGTTTTCCATTCTCCGAATAGCAGGATCGAAACACAGTGGGGGATATTCACCCCAGATCGGAAAATTAAGGAGGGGATTACCATTCCCTGGTGTTGGTAAATTTATCAAACTAAACACTACACGATGTAGCGAATAGCTAATTAATTTGACAATCTCTGGAAGAGATATTAATTATCTGGATTAACTTCGTAGTCCCGTAAATAGCTAAATCATTGCTATAACTCAACTGGAGTATATAAATTAGAATTAATACCAGGATTAATACTAGGATTGGGGGGTACCGGCATACAGGGCCGTTATAACGCTTGCTATGCCAGCAAGCTTGAGTTGAACCTGTTAAGTCTCTATGCTTTAATATTTATGTCGAAATAACAAATTTTATACAAGAGGGCACATTAGGTCTTTCGTAAACTACGGATTTCCCAAGCCATGAGTACTCGGTTTAAGCAATCCTGTTCGCTCATTTCTAATTCTACCCCCGACTGCTTCATAAACTTGCTCACTAACTAGTATCTAGTTCACCTTCAGAATCAAATGACCCGTCTCCGCGTTCCGAAGAGCAATCATTTTGTAACACGTCCACAAAAAGAACAAGGCAAAACTTCCAAAGCACAATGTGACATTAGCAACGACCCAGATATCCGGTAAACTTGCTGGTGGAGTGACGTAGGCATCACAAAGATGAATAGCAACGGCGGCAGAAGTAGATAGGACAGTGACAGGTCTCCAGAACCAGCCCTTCGGTAACGGGTCACGCTTTAAGCTGTGATCGACCACAAGGAGCGTCAGGCCGGGGATGATGAACTTCGGAAGAAAGAGGGAGATCCAGTCCAAGCTGCCGATCAACCAGTTGAACAAAAGTCCTACTACAGTATACTGTAAGCTCAAACCATCCTTCTTGAGCAACGGCCACATGCTGAAAAGGCCGATGTTATTGATCCAGGCAACCATGGCAAGTACCTGCGCATCGTTGTCACAGAAGAGAAGCGTCGTAGGCATCAAGGGGATCAACACAGACTTTTCGTGTACTTGGAAGCTAAACAAGTAGAACGCCCAACTGACAGCCGCGAAGCCCCACGGCAAGAGATGCTTTCTTGGGTAGAGAAAGATTACGGTACATGGGCCGACAATGGCCGCAATTGTGGCGATGAACGAGTAGAACTGCAACTGCTGGGTATCAAAGAGGTTCTTGTACTTGACAAAGGTGTTTGTAGCGCACCAGAAGTTGCCCACCTTGTCCTCGAAGATGCCGCGGCTGAAGGGAAACACCCGGAGCATCACTTGCTGCAACATCAATATGGTATTGCCTCTTCCAGCTGAATAAACAAGCGGGAGGAGCATCACGGATGACGTCACAAGGACGCTAATACCGACCGAGAGCAAACGCAAGAGGTTGAAGCGGGAAAGCGGCCACACGCACACACTGAGCATGTAAGCAAAGATAAACGGCGCGTAGTACAAGGCCATCTGTTTGAAGAAGAGCGAGCACGTGAACGCAATAGCCGCCAACGCGTAGTTGTCGTGAAGTAGCTGGACGATGGCAAGAAGCGTCAAACCAAGCATTACGGAATTGTATTGGAAGTGTCCGTGATCCACCAAGATCAATGATGGCTGGAAGAGAATGGCAGCTACAGCGATAGTCTGATCGATTGCCGGCTGGCGATGGTACTTGCCTGCCATCCAGCGCGCAAAGCCGAACACTGCAGGGTAGTAAACCAAGACCTCGCTCGCAATGGCGGTGTAACGCATGTAGGACTTGAGATTCTCAGACTCAAACATGCGCGAATCTACGAGGGTAAACCACGCGGGGTTGATGAAGCTGCCGACCTTACCCAAGACCCATGAATGGTACGTAGTGAGCGGCGGATAGTCGAGGCCCCAATACTGTAAATCGTAAAAGTACCACTCTTTCATCGGCAAGTGCGTGGTGATCTCCATCCAGTGGCGCTGTGCCTCAAAGTCCCCGTGGATTGGCGGCGAGCCCATTCCGGAGTACGAGCCGAGGCCCACGCCGCAGCGGATGATGACGGTGAACACGATGATGATGTAGCGCGCAGCCCATTGGTTTGGTGCCGGGCGGAACGGCATAAGAAAGTCATATAGCGGCGACGCATAGAAGGATGACACTTCTTTGAGCAGCCTCTTTGGTGACATGGTATGGGAGATGGCTTTTATGAGGAGAGTAGATGTAACCGTCCAAATATTAATATATGTGTTGATATAAGCCGTGTGGGTTATGAGCGATGGAGTACAGTGCAGATGTGAAGCGTCAGCGACAGTTATAAGGGAAGGTGACAAAGGTCTCCCTTAAACGTGGGCCAAGGGTTGCTTTCCGAAGTAATATGTACATAATATGTTTCAATCCAAGCTTGACGGTATAATACATCCGTATTGGTATTCTCCACAATATTTTTTTTCCCATTAATGTCATTGGCTACGTGATGCCCCCCATCTCTGTCCATTGCCTGGACCACGCATCTCACGTGCGCCCCATGCAACTAAGAGCTTCTTTGGGCAGAATTGCATCCAAGTATGTTGAGTAATATGGTTGTGATTCGACCTAAAATGCGCTATACTCAAACACCTCGGCTAATTTCTCCTTTTCTAAAATTCCAGCGTTATCTTTTCAGTAAGCCATTTACAAAATTTAACGCCATTCTTGGGAAATGGAAATATTTGAATAACACCAAAGTCCAGTAGCTATATGAGCGAGAAGAGAGTCGATAATAGTCCCGTTAAATCACCTGACAAGTTGCACATATATGTCCGGGTATATTAACACCGGCTAGTGGCCATTCACTTTTGGCAGTCCCTGATCCATATGCATGCGATAAACCCGCATGCAGGTCTGTCATATCGGTGTTAAGTCGAAGAGCTTCGAGTAAATAGTTTTCTTCACTTATTAACCACAGTTTGTTCCCTTTTTAAATGTTTGTCTCTGTGAAGCATATAAATGATTAGAGGATAGCTTCTAGGTATAAATATCCGAATACCTACGTTACAACTGCCGGCTTAATCAATTTTCGTCATGCACAAGCTCATTCAATCACTGGCCCAAACCATCTATAGTTTCGATGCCGCTGCCATCCACAGTTGCAACACTAATCCCCCCATTAATTACGACTACAAGAAATTCTCTGATAAATGCCTATTGCCTATCAAATTCAAGGGGTTTCCATTACAGTGCCGTTTAGATGACTTTCCCGTGGAAGTGCTAGCTAAAATTGCCAATCAGCTCCTGCAACATGATTGTTTGTCAATAATGTATACCTGCAAACTTCTATACAATGTGGGTATAGCTCACTTGTATCAATCTGTTATCATTGACAAATCCTATTCCCGATTTAACCACGAAAAACATGCACAGATATTTTCTCATCCTAACCGTAGCGCATTGGGTAGTACATACATTCGCACTTTCTCCAATTTTATTGCGTTTCTCAAACACGTCTCTGAAGCACCTTACTTGAGGTCTCTAATAAAGCGTTTCAGGTGCATAACTTTACCTGATAACACTTTCCCGCTTATGTTTCCCATCCGCCACGTGGTGAAGAGCTCGCTTCAATCCTTCTTCGCGCAACTCCCAACGCTCAACGAGCTTGTCTGGTTAGACGTGTCCAGTGGAGCCCCAGAAATTATAAAGTTTACCAGTTTAATGAACGTGGAAAATAAGCTCTCTTTGCAGAGTATAGCCGTGGATTTAAGCATGTGGGATATCACTGCCAAAAGCGGTATACAGCATCAAAACCCCGTGTGCAACTTCCTCAACTTACGTAACTTGGCTCTTTTTCCCATTTCCAATTCACAGTACTTGGCAAAGCTTGTTAAAATATTTGTTAGTGGAACCATGGAGGGTGAAATATATGTCAACAGACGATTAAAGTCTCTCGGAGTGGCGCGGTTGCCGCGTGAAAATAAGATCTTGAAGCCACCCAGTTCCCTGTTAATCCTTACATCACCAGCAGTAACCACGCTTGATTTGGACGTGGTCCATTCTCTTTCTTCCGTTCAAGTGAATGGCAAGAAGTTAAATATCCGCTACTCTGAGTTAAACCACCTTTCGCTTTCTCACTGTTTCTTGGTTCCCGGTGACTTCCCTAGATTGAATCTGATTGTGAATCTAAGAAATCTTACACGATTAGAGTTCATACGCATCAGTGAGGTGCAAATTATCCCCCACGGGCGCATCGGACACGGGACGAAGGCGTTATTAGCACCGAGTTTGATCGTACAGTTGGCACCTTTGCTTCTCAATTTAGAAGTACTTCATCTTGATTACAGAGAGTGTATGGCCGACACAGTACCAGAGTTTCTTTCTTTGTTAACCAGTCCAAAATTGCGAGAACTCGACATAACTGTTAGGTGGAACCAGTCTAAATTGAGCTCTTACAGTTCTTGGCAAGACCTATGCGCTCTCTACTTGGAAAGAATATCCCTCTTTAAAGGTTCCCTCACTAAGCTTTCCATTAGTGCCAAGGAAGAAAATCTGTTTGGAGACTTGGGGAAGCAGTTTCCTGAGGGGCTCCTAGAGACGTTTCTTCCACGCTTGCAAAACTTGGTCTCTCTTCGCGTGGATTCTGAGAAAAGACTCCCAGCGGATGTGGAGCGTACGTTGTCGGTACTACCAAATCTACAATTTCTTGATCTACAGGGCTCAGGATCGGATGGGGCCCCTCACATGGCGTTTCAGGTGGTGCATTCGGGGATCTTAGATAGCTGGTTAAAGGTGGAGCCACTTGTGTTGAAGTATTTGAAGGCAAGTAGAGCCCACGCTGATAGTAAATTGAGATATGTGAGGCTTGGCGGGAGCTTATTTGAGGTGGAAAAAGGAGGGATTCGTCCCCGTGAAGGTATAGATGCTTGGTTCAATGAGCAGGTGAGAGTTGGAGACAACTTTTGATTCCATCCTTTTATATAGCGTGATTGAGGATACTACAATACTAGCTTAATGTTTATAAGTACACCCGATTTGACTCCGATTAATGTCATAACTTGTAGACCTAGTGAAAGTTTCTTTTGCCGTTTATGGGAAACTGGAGGGTGGTCGGGGTGTTATTATGACACGCTGAGACATGGAAACGGCATGACGGAGTGGTTTAAAACTATGATATAAGAAATCTAAACTTGTACACCGATTACATGGTTATTTCGTGTCTATTTAACGGTTGAATCAGCTTTGAATAATCCTAATGATGTGCGTGTAAGAAATTACATAAACATTTCGGTGCCAGTCCCAGTTTCCACACAGCCACTAGTCATGTCAGAAGCTGAAACTTGAAATACCATCCACGTGTACGTAACCAGGCATATACTCAGCTAAAAATCGCCACTAGATAAGATACATTAAAAAAACATACATCAGTGTCCGATAGATTACTCTCCAAGAATGATTCTGGTAAGAGTCCCGGGCAATATTATCGTTATAATCCTTATACACTAATCGCGTCCATGTCTTCCGTATCCCAGCAAAAACCCGAGTTAGTGATAATACCCGTTTACTGTAAATTCTTTTTAATCCATAGCTTAAACCTACCAAGTTCCGTTTCAATTTATGGTGCGACTTCGGGGTGTAGTTGACCAGATACCAGCTAAATGCAGCTAGCAATTATTGTATAACTTCAGTCCAACTGGAGAGTATTGTATGGGCTCAGTGTCCTGCAAACTGGATATTCCTCACTCTGGCTGCGCCTCTTTCCTCGATGCAGGTCCTACTTTCCTGTAGCAAGCTGCTTACTTAATAATCGGCCAGCAAACGGTACGGCACGGAACGCGGAAGTAGCGTGACAGGAGTTGCGATCTGAAGCGCATTAAAGGGTCTATATTTCAGTTGCATTTCTCCAGCAAGTAATCACCTGGTACCTCACTAACCGTACTATTTCCTGCTATCAAACCTTCACACTATCTTACTTTTAATAATGGGTAAAGCCGCTTCCAAATTATCCAAAGACGATATCAGTGCCTTGAAGAAGTCGACGTACTTTGACCGCCGCGAGTTGCAGACCTGGTACAAAGGTTTCTTAAGAGACTGTCCGTCAGGACAGCTTTCCAAAGAGGAGTTCACCAAAATCTACAAGCAGTTCTTCCCATTCGGGGAACCAAACGATTTCAGCAACTATGTATTCAACAACTTCGATACCGACCACTCCGGCTATATCGACTTCAAGGAGTTCATCGTGGCCATCTCCACCACCTCCAGAGGCTCATTAGAGGAGAAATTGGTGTGGGCGTTCAAGATGTATGACTTGAACGAGGATGGTAAGATCAGCTTCGACGAAATGTTGGCCATTGTCAAGGCCATCTACAAAATGAGCGACCCGATGGTACAGTTGGACGACGACGAAAGCACCCCGGAAAAACGCGTGCAAAAGATCTTTACCTTGATGGACAAGGATAAAGACGGCGAGATCACGTTGGAAGAGTTCAAGGAGGGCTCCAAGTTGGACCCAAGCATCTTGCACGCCTTGAAGTTGTACGATGGGTTGGTTTAACGTTTATTTTAGATGTATTGTTTTGGCGTAATCATTGACGTATGGCATTTTTGTAGTTATGATGAGACTAAGTGATAGCTGTGTGATGTTTGGTTTAGATTCTTCCTTGGTGAAACAAGAGGGATAATGGGAATCTGAGTCTTTAAGCTACTTGCACAATGTGGAGGGGGGTTGAACTCTACGTATAATCTGGTTGTCCGTGGAACTACAAACCCCTTCAGATAAAGATTTACTTACCTTTCAGTATGACACTTGGCCATTTTTCAGGCACCAAGATGTCTATAATTTGATCCTATCCCTGTTTATTCGCTGCATCAGCAGATTGATCCACGTGCAAGTACGTGGATCCTAAAAACATGCATATGCACACACTCAGAGCTTATCTCCTGCCTCTAATATGTTTATTTAGTTTGCACCAACCTTTAGAAATCTTCCAGTAAAATTTAGCCTGGACGTGATATTGGTGATCCGATGATTTTTCTACGTTAAAGCCTCTCTGGCGCTAAGAGAACCAGACAAAGGCTTTATACGTTTTGCCGTAGAGTGGGATGAATCTCTGCACTTGGCCGCTACTTCCTGTAACAACAAGGAAACGCAAAGACACTACAAAGAGAAGCAAAAGGTTAAACCTGGCATCTTCAACAAACTTTAGCCCCGAACTCGGTGAACATCGCTTGGCTAGATATTTGAGCTACCAGCTGGAGATCTGTTTTCGGGAAACAACCTAGGTTATTTCACATTCCTCGTGGGCATCGTAGCATTATCACTCCAAAGTATGCTTCCTGAGGACCCCCTCTATCAAACCAAAAACATCACGCCAAGTAGCTGTCTACTGTGATATCGCTGCTGAGAAAGCCTTGGGATCTACCCTTACTCTTAAGCACGCCCCTACCCTACAGTCCACTTCTCACATCCTTACGACATCCATTCGAGGTACATTACGCTTGGGCATCCGGATCATGGACTTCCTCATCATCGTCCTCCTCATCCTCCTCATCATCCTCCTCATCCTCATCCTCATCCTCCTCATCCTCCTCATCCTCGTCACCTTCGATGCCTAGCTTAGCATTGCGGATGCTGATGAGCCGCTTGCGCACAATCTCGACGCATTCACTCCACTCGCGCATACCACCCATTCCTATGTCACCGCAGACCAACACTTTCTCAACCGGCTTGAGCACCTCGATCCAGGGGCAGTCGGCGACCAACTGGGTCACGTGGCGCTTGGTCATTGGATGCGTGTACATGAACGTGTTCATGGCGGGCGCGACAATTATCGGTGTCATCGGATTCCAACCGCGGATGATCGACGTCAAGAGATTGTCGCTAAGCCCGTTGGCCATTTTCGCCAACGTGTTTGCAGAGAGCGGCGCCACTAACAAAATATCTGCCCACTTACGCAACTCAACATGTAAAATCGGATCGCCCACGCTGCGACTGCGGCTCTCGGGCGTGCACCATTCATCTTTGTCACGCCACACCTTGACCTCGGCCTGAATCTTCAACCCGTTGAGGAAGTGGGACGCGGCGTTGGTCGCTACTACTTGCACGCTCATCTTGTCCGGTCCGTAGATCTCGTAGAGCTTGTCGATAATAAGCGGCACCTTGATGGTGGCAACCGAGCCTGATACCCCGAGTAAAATGTGAATCTTTTCGTCATCGTGGCGCTGCAAGTACTGTGTGAACGGAATAGGGGGGCCCGTCGGCACCAGGATGACCTGCTTCACGGCTTTGCGGCGCACGATCAGCGGCGCACGCGCAAGCTCCGGCAAGAGACGCTCTTCGTCTGAGACAGGGGAAGCCACACTGCTAGGCGACTGCGGCAACGGGAACGTAGGCGCAATGTCATAATTAGCGTAGCGGCTGGAAGGGGCAGCAAACTGCAAAAAGTCGCCTGTAATGGAGCTCTGGCGTGAAGTGATGGACGCCTGGCGCGAAGGCACTGAAGGCGTGCGCGAAGGCGCTACGCGCGGATTTGTCGAGAGCGCCGCGCGTGGATTCGCTGAGAGCGCAGCAAGAGCCGACACTGGCGCATCCCCTGACACATTGGTGGTTGAAGGTCGTGCAGAGATGGAACCACGGTGCGAGCGCTCGATCGCAGAGGGTTCAGTGAAGGAAACTGAGTTAGTGTATTTCAACGGGCCATCCTCGCTGGCCTTGATGCACGGTGGGGGGGTTGTTTCGCGGTTGGAGCTTACGTGAAGGGTAGGGAAAGGAGTCGCCGCAGTTGCAGCAGATTTTGGAGTAGCTTCGCTAGCAGCTTGTTTTGGGGCCGCAGGTGCCGCGGCGGTAGCTTGTTTTGCTACCGTTGGTACTGCTGTCACTGGAGTCGTTGGGGCTATGGGAACCACGTCGTTCTCTTTGTTTGGCATCGTGTGTATGGGTGTATATTCAAGGAATCAGTGAAATAACTCGGTAAGGTTCAATCAGTGATGGTCAAAGTAACGAGGTTGGAAAGTTCACCAATGGAACAAGTCTCGGCTAAAGGAGTGCAGCTTTACCCAATTATCGCGGCTGTCGGAGAAATGTGAATAGGGTGTTATTTCTTGGCGGGAGGTAACCTTGATACACGTCAAAAGGCTTGGGTGGCACGCGTTGTGATGTGATTGCTGTGAGAAAAAAAATTGCAAAATCGAGGGGCATTTTGCACGGTCCAGATATCATGCCCATCGCCTCCGATCCGCGAGCGCTGGAAAATATCTCATTCTGACTGATCCATGCGCGCGGCAAAATTTTTCACCGCAACCGAAGAGGGGACGGCATGCGCGGAGAACTCTGTTGGGGGTATAAGCGGAAGCAATACTAGTTATTAAAAAGGCTATATAAGCATGGCGCAATATTTGTGTGATAAGCCTAGGAAGTCTGTAGAAGTTTAGCCAACATCTACACCAAATTCAAGCGCGCATGCGACTTGGATACTAAAACGAGAAAACTACACGTCAGATACTCTCATAATAATCCATTCTCTGGAAGTTTACGCCTCGGTCCTATAATATTCGAATATTTATTGCAAGCTAAAAAAAAACATTCCAGAGTTATTCAACAGTGGTGTGGAAGTTTTATGGCTTGCTAGGAGCCAATGAATGAATCTCAAAATCGCTAACAATTTGATATTTGTCAGCACGTTTTTGCTGTCCTTATTGCGGTTTCTACGTCTGTCGAACATTTGGATTTCGGCAGGGATTACAGATCATGGATAGGCCGCCCAATTTTCGGGAACGACATTCTGTAGCTGTCATATTGTAATAGTATATTGAATTGTCATCTTGTATTTGTCATATTTTTGTTACCTGGTTATCATGCGTTTGTCATCTCGTGCCTGTCATCGCATGATTATCCAACCTACTGTAACACAACCTTACTCTGTCAACAAGTATCGACTTCAATGGTGTCGATTATATAACACATAAATCTCTTATCTTTTATATCTTTCCATATTCCTCAAGGTTCTTCTTTCGTTGGATTTACATATAGGAGTTCTGGTTGGAGTTTTGATAGAACTTGGAGATTTTCACGGATGGTTTCGTGGTCTAGTTGGTTATGGCACCTGCTTAACACGCAGTACGTCCCCAGTTCGATCCTGGGCGAAATCATTCTTTTTTCCACTTGGAGTGGCGTGAAAAAAAGCTGACAGCTTCTTGTATCTCTTATGTCAGGGTTAACCTCATTAGCTTGGTTACTCTCTTTTGTATAAGATATCTTCGAAAATGATGACCTTAGACCCTCTGAGATTAATACCAAACTATTATAGTATTATTGGGTATAAGTATCATACTTTTACGACTATACCTGTTATTGTTTTCAGTCACGACTGCCTGATCTTTAATAGCCCAGGATATTTTATAGTCTTATAAACTTCGAAAATCGTAGAAGGCATGGCATTCTAAAACCTACATGCTAGCGGCTAGCATTAAATGCGGTGGCTTCCTCCTATTGACACTATACTAGCGCTCTGGTCGGGCCAGCTTACTAAGATTAGTCTACTTTAAAAACTGTGATTCACCATTCTCCTGGCAATTTCACATGCTGCTACCCCAGCTATGACAAGTTCTAGTTACATAATAGATTTATTTTCTATAGACATGTACAAGCAATATTGCTCAAACCTTAACCTGGGCCTTCAATCTGTCGGCAACGGCGTCCAAAAACTCGGTAGTAGTGACGTAGGAGGATCTATCGGTCTTACCAGAAGCCAAAGCCAAGTCCTTAGTCATGATTCCGTCTTCCTGGACGGTGTCCAAGGTGGCCTTTTCCAAGAGCTCAGCAAATTTGACAACCTCCGGAGTATTGTCCAAGGTCCCTCTCTGGGCAATACCCCTGGTCCAGGCAAAGATGGACGCAATGGAGTTGGTAGAAGTCTCTTTGCCCTGTTGGTGTTGTCTGAAGTGTCTGGTGACCGTGCCGTGGGCGGCCTCAGACTCAAAAGACTTGCCATCTGGAGTCATCAACACAGAAGTCATCAACCCCAAGGACCCGAAGCCTTGCGCAACAATATCAGACTGCACATCACCGTCGTAGTTCTTCAAGGCCATGATGTAGCCACCCTTGGACTTAATCATCTGCGCAACCATATCGTCGATCAAACGGTGCTCGTACCAGATGCCCGCAGCCTCGAACTGACTCTTGTAGGTGGAGTCATATAATTCCTGGAAGATGTCCTTGAATCTGCCGTCGTACTTCTTCAAGATAGTGTTCTTGGTAGACAAGAACAAATTCAAGTTCTTGGACAAAGCCAACTTAAATGAGGAGTGAGCAAAGCCGTAGATGGATTCATCGGTGTTGTACATCGCCAAAGCCACACCTGGGCCCTGGAAGTCGTACACGTTCAAGGTGGTTGAAGCACCGCCGTTGGTAGGGGTGTAGATCATCTCCAACTTCCCTGGGCCCTCGACCACTAAGTCAGTGGATCTATACTGGTCACCAAAGGCGTGTCTTCCAATAATAATTGGCTTTTCCCAGCCTGGAATTAATCTTGGGATTCTGGGAATCACAATCGGCTCTCTAAAGACGGTTCCGTTCAAGATGTTTCTGATAGTTCCGTTAGGCGACTTCCACATCTGCTTCAAGCCAAATTCTTCGACTCGCTGCTCGTCTGGTGTGATAGTGGCACACTTGACACCGACACCGTATTTCTTAATGGCCTCCGCGGCATCCACAGTGATTTTGTCGTTGGTCTGGTCACGCGACTCGATCCCCAAGTCGTAGTACTTCAAGTCAACCTCCAAGTACGGGTTTATCAACTTGTCCTTGATGATTTGCCAGATAATTCTGGTCATCTCGTCACCGTCCAACTCCACAATTGGGTTCTTGACCTTGATCTTGGCCAAGGAAAGTTGAGTATAAGAGAAGGATCTCTGGGAAACGGCCATTCTGGCCAAGGTATGGGCTCTCATGGTAGAGGCCTGGCGACGGAACATAGCAGCGGTAGACATTGTGTATATATGACGGATACTATACTTTTGAAGAAAGAGAAAGAAACAAGATATATATACACTAAAAGTCAGCGGCGAATGTCTTCCGCAAGTTGCCCCATACCCAGAGTGAATCATCGCGCGTGGAAAGTTCCGAGTGCGAGGAGCTCCGATAACTAAGCGCGGTGTGCACCCCTCGGCGTGCCAGCGGGGGACTGTAGCCCCTCCCGGATAGTTTTATCTACGGCGCCGGTACCGGCTTACTCATCAAGCAGTTGCGTAGCGTGCCGGAGGAGGAAAGTGTTAGGCTGGCCGTGGTCCGAAACGTTGACATATGACTCATTTAAAGGGGCACTCCCAGCGGTATGTCTCATGTGATGGTGTAATAAGTATTATTAAGGAATAACAGAAGAAAAAGGGTGGTATTACAAAATACAGATGCTTCTCAACGGTTCCACCGAGGCCGTGTGAAAGGTCATTAGAATAATGATTAAGATTAGAGTGAAATATAAGATCGCGAATTTACGTCACTTCCCAATATCGTACTGCATATCAAGAAAGCAAGCCTAGAAGTTCATTTTTGCGTGTACCTGATTCACAAGTGTAACAGGATCTGTTTACATCTAGAGTTAAAATACTAAAAAATATTATACATATATAACCCGTGGTGGGCTATGGTCCAAGAAAACAAAGAGGAACCCAATAATAAAAAGATAAATCCGGAAAAAAGCCAAGTATTTGAGAGACTACAAGGGAGAAATATAATACTAAAACTTCCGAGGACCATGCTACGGTTGGCATGAAAAAGAGTGTGGTAAAGAAGAAAGTTACCTGGAAGCTCTCCCGCTGCAGTCTAAGGGCACAGGTTGACCCACTCGGTGACGGTTACATACCTCGTCCGAAGCAGGATGGATGATTCCGGTGCACTAGAAATTTGAGATAAAGCAGTACTTTCAGGGTTGGAGGAAGTGATGGAGCTAGGAACAGCGGTTGGTGTCGTCGATAAGTCAGAAAAGGTCGAAAACGTCGGTGATTCAAAGCTAGTAGCAGAATGTGAAGACGATGAATAGTGAGTATCGTTGCTGATGAAACTAGACACGCTGGATTCAAAATTTGAGGCAGAAATCGATCTGATAGATGAAACTGACTCAGGAACAGAATCGGTAGATGAAACAAAATCGGTGGCGGATATTGGTACAGAAACAGGATTGGAAGACGAGGCAGAATCGGAGGCAGATGTCAACACAGAAAAAGTATGTGAAGACGAAACATTATCAGATGCAGACGCTGGTGTTGAACTAAGATCAGAGGACGAAGCCGACTTTGAATCAGAATTAGAAGACAAGACATTCTTGGAGGAAAACGTTGGTGTAGAAACGATATCAGAAGACGAAGCTAATGCTGAAACCATTACGGAGGAAGAAACATTGTCTGAGACAGATGCTGATATTGAACCATAATAAGAGGACGAAACAGGATTGGAGGCAGAAGTTGGTGTTGAACCTGAATCGGAGGATGAAGCTGATACAGAATCAGCATCGGTGGATAAATCAGAAGCAGATGTTTGTACTGAAACAATACCCGAGGATAAAATATTCTCAGAGATAGATGTTGATACTGAACCAGAGGAAACCCCTGACCCAAGAGAAGTATCGGAGGATAAACCAGAATCTGAGAAAGACACTAATGATGAGCCAGTGATGGATAACGAAACATTATCAACGATAGATGCTGATTCTGAGCCCGAATCTGAAGATGAGACCTTTTCAGGGGCAGACACCGATGTAGAAACAAAATCGGAGGATGATTCATTCTCAGAATTAGACACTGATGCAGACTCAGACTCGGAGGATAGAACTGGCCCTGGAGAAGTATCAGAGGATGAATCAGAAACAATACCAGAAGGTAAAACAGAAACTGAGGGCAAATCAGAAACAATGTTAGAGGATGAAACTGGATCAGTGGACAAAACTGACGCAGAAACAGTAAAGGATAACAAACCTGACGTTGCATCAGAATCATAAGACGAGATATTCTCGGAAACTGAATCTAACGTCGAACCATTCTCGGTGACAGATGCTGACACCGAACCAGAGTCGAACGACGAAACATTCTCAGAGGATAATACTTGTGCTGAATCAGAATTGGAAGATGAGACATTGTCAGAGGTAGACGTTGGTGCTGAACCAGAATCGGACGACAAAATAGTATCAGAAACAGATGATGTTGAACCAACATCGGAGAAAGAAGCTGACACTGAACCAATCCCAAAAGATGAAACATTTTCAGAGGATACAGCAGGCACGGAGACAGAATCAGAAGATAATACATTCTCGGAGGCTGACCCTAATGTTGAGCCATTCTCAATGGCAGGTGTTGATGCTAAACCGGAATCAAAGGACGGATCTGACCCAGACATAGTATCAGAGGGTGAAATAGAATCAATGTACGAAGCTGGCACAGAAATAATACCTGAGGACGAAACAGTGGCAGAAGCAGACACCGGTGCTAGGTTAGAATCGGAGGACGATATATTCTCTGAGACTGACTCAAATGTTGAACCACTATCAGTAGTTGACAGTGATGAAGCACCAGGATTAAAGGATAAGACAGAATCAGGAGCAGATGTTGGTACTGAAACAGTATCGGAAGATGAAACAGAATCAGAGGCAGGCGCTGATGCTAAATCGGATGATAGAGCTGGAACTGAAGCAAAATCAGAAGATAAACCATAATATGAGGAAGACACAATTGTTGAACTGGTAACGGAGGGCGAGACATTCTCAGAGACCGACTCTAATGTTGAACCACTCTCGGTAGCAGATACTGATACAGAACCAGAATCGGAAGACAAAATATTACCTGAAGCAGACGTTGATACCGGTTCAGAGTGGGACGACGAAACATTCTCAGAAGATAATATTTGTGCTGAACCAGAATTAGAGGATGGGACATTGTCAGAGATAGATG